>NC_140208.1:0-57688 GCF_965226575.1 Pagrus pagrus
TTCTTTACTTAGCTGCTTTTTTCTTGCCATAATACAAATTCTAACAGTCTATTCAGTAGGACTATCAGCTGTGTATCCACCTGACTTCTGCACAACACAACTGATGGTCCCAACCCCATTTATAAGGCAAGAAATCCCACTTATTAAACCTGACAGGGCACACCTGTGAAGTGAAAACCATTTCAGGTGACTACCTCTTGAAGCTCATCAAGAGAATGCAGAGTGTGTGCAAAGCAGTAATCAGAGCAAAAGGTGGCTACTTTGAAGAAACTAGAATATAAGGCGTATTTTCAGTTGTTTTACACTTTTTTTGTTAAGTACATATTTCCACATGTGTTAATTCATAGTTTTGATGCCTTCAGTGTGAATCTACAATGTCAATAGTCATGAAAAGAAAGGAAACTCATTGAATGAGAAGGTGTGTCCAAACTTTTGGTCTGTACTGTAAATGTGTATACTGTACATATATGTGTATACTGTATGTACATATATGTGTATACTGTACATATATGTGTATACTGTACATATATGCCCAGGTAAAAACATACTATACTTTAATTATACTTTTACAGACTGTACTAAGTACACATTTAGTATGCTGTATGCTTTTTTTGTCGCCTTTATGTGTAATTAAGTGTGCTCAAGTACTAATTAAGTAGTACTTAAGTACACTTAAAGTGTAAATAGTATGTTAAATTGGAACAACTTTTTACAAACTTTAAGTTTACTAAAGTACACCTGCGCAAGTACACCGTCATCTGATTTGAAATACACTTGCAGTACAATTGTATTAGACCACCAGTATGTTCAAAATATACTTAAAAGGCCTTAAAATTAAATTGATAGTTGTGTGGGATTGTATTTTTAATGCACTTAGCATTATTCTAGCATGCCTTTATAATACTTAAAGTTTACATCAAGTGCACTCTCTGACTATTTATATTACTTTTCAAGTGCACTATTACGTTAATAAAAATGCATTTATAGTGAAGTTATATCACAATTTAAGCATCAAAAAGGTATGTACTTCAAGTATAATATTATTATACTATAATGTATTTGAAGTGCAATAGGTGTTGCAGGTATTAGTACTGTATAGTACACTGTGTTAGTGGTACAGAAGTATACTTAATGTCACCACATGCACTTCGATCTACTTTCTGGTACCACTGGTACACTAAAAGAGTGCTACTCAGTTCTATGAAAGAAATCTACTTCAAATTATTGAAAAACAAAATCAAATGTATTTATATTAAAACACAAAACCTCTCAACCGAGGTATCCAGGCAATTAAACAATGCTGCACGAACATAACAGTTTGTAACAAAATAAAACAAAAAATGCAGTGAATTTACTGGAATAACGATCACAGATTAACCTCGGCGTAGCCTTCATTCTTGTGCTTCCTTCGGAGCATGGCTCAGATCTCACTGACCTCCGTATTTGGGAATTTCTCCCTCACAGCGTCTGTGAAAAATGAAGCAGGAATTAACGCTTGATTTCACATTAGGTGAAAAAATACTATACCTGAATTATACTTTTACAGCCTGTACTAAGTACTCAATTAGTATACTGTATGTTTTTTTTGTTGCCTTTATGTATAGTTAAGTGTGCTCAATAGTGTGCTAAATTGGAACTTTTTTACAAACTTTAAGTGTACTAAAGTACAGCATGCTAAATGTGTACTAAAGTTGCATGACACAGATAAAACATGGAACATGCAAACTAACATGCATGCCAAAAAAGCATAATGTATAAAATTTAGGGCCGGGACTTTAACGCGTTAATTAAGATTAATTAATTACACAAAAATTAACGCGATAAAAAAATTAACGCATTTTAATCGCACTTATATTTGCACCGCGGAACGTTTCTCACTGGATGAGTTTCAGGCGTACCGATTATACTGGAGCACAATTATTTAAGGAGTTAAAAAGCCGCCGACACTTGGGGTGCGTCTCAGCTCGGGTCAGTAAAATTAACAGGCTGACAGTGACAATCACGTGAAACTGAGGCGAACTCATTCATGGTTGCCTCTGATTATACTGATAACAGTCTACCTATTAGCTTCCAATGTAGACGCGCGACATGCGCGCTCACAACCCAAAGTGGCGCGTAGCCACGTGCATTCGGTGCGACGGCGACGCCGTTTTTTCCCCCCGTGCATGTCCGTGGAGCTGTGCGCCGCGGACGTGCACGGTTCCCTACGTTGCTGTGTCAGGCAGTTGTTTCCCACGGAGCTCTGCCCCGTTTCAAAGGTGAAGGAAGCCCTCAGTGGAGAGACGTCGCCTCCGCGATGTAGAATGTGTTTTATAGAAGAGAAACACATTTCAGGAGCTGACTTGTATCATCAGAACAGACACATGTAAACACAGACAGCTGAAAATCACTGGACATGTCTGTTGGGATTATACAAATCAACAGTGTAAAGTGGAGCTGTCAAGATGTATGCAGTAGTTAATTATTGCATATCCTACTGTACCTATCACTCCTATTGTTTTCTGATGTACAGGTGCATGAGAATGTCATGGGAGAGTTTATTAAGGCCTATGTCACTAATTCAATTCAAAAAGTGAAACTAATACATTATATATATGTCCATTACACACTGAATGAAACATCCCATGTCTTTATTTATTCAGTTTATTTTAATAGTAATAATTATGGCTAACATTCAGTGAAGACCTAAAATTCAGTATCTCCAAAAATGTAAATATTACAAAGGAACTTTTTTTTTCCTATCTTTTTTTTTTAATTCAGTCATTATTCAATGGTATACTAAAACCTATATGAAAAAAATTGCTTCTCACTGTTCTCAGGTCAAATATTTATATGCGATTAAAAATGCTATTAATTTCGATTAATTAATTACAAAGCCTCTAATTAACTAGATTAATTTTTTTAATCGAGTCCCGGCCCTAATAAAATTGTTATAAATCTCGGGCTTTATAGAGAAGAAACACCTTTATGAAAAGAAAATATACATATATCAATATACAACTGAGGAGTAAAATCAAATGTCTTGTGTTATTAAATAATGTAACAAGAAAGAAACTGTACCTTTGGAGGAACTGTTGAGCGTTGTCCCACTGGGTAGTGTATGTTGCAACAGTAGTTACTCCCGAACAGCAGGCAGGATGGCTCATAAAGGATGGAGCAGGGCAGCGGGGCCTCACAGAGGATGAAGTCGGGCTTGGGGTCTTCACAGGGGACAGAGGAGAAGGAGAAGGTCTGGGAGTCCTTCTAGCCACTAAATTCAGCTTTACTGAGGCCAACTGTGCGCCACCAAATCGTGATTTAGTGAACTGGAAAGGGAAACAATAATGATGAGTTAATTTTATGATGCAACGCATACAAACAATTCATACAAGACATTAACTACCGTGACAATATTCACCATAGCTAAACTTGGAGGGGGCGCAGGAAAGACTGCTGGGCTGCATCATCAGTTGCATCAAGGGCTGAGACTGAGACCACAGGCTGGACATCAGCAGGAGACTGAGTGGCAGGCTGCTAAAACAACAGCATTATGACATGTGCTGTAACAGCAACAGCATAACAGCAATGTAAACAGACATGTGAGATGCAATTTTTCTAAAGCTCACCTTAACAGTGTGAAATCCACAACTAGAGGCCATGAACCCTCTAAAGAGGGTGGTCTGTCCACGGGCCTGCATGGGGCGTTTCTCAATCTGAAACAGTCAGAATTGTATTCAGCCTGGAGTGAGACACTCAGTGTACAGTCCATGTTCAGATTAATACTATCTGCACCATCAGAATGACTATTTCTCATCTAGTGATATGCATGGTCATGAGTAATAGGTGGATATTTTGCTGTACTTTACCTTCTGGGAGACATCATGCCATTTGCGCTGCTTCGGGGCTGGTCTGTTGCCTCCTCCAGCAGGTCAAACCCCAGAGCTGGCGAACGTCCTCAGTCTCACCATCCACCTCCCCTACTCCCATTGCTTTGTGGCTCTTTGGTTTAGTGCTCATCTGAAGACAACATGGAAATAATAACAGTGGTTACAACTATGAATCACAGCATAGACATAGTGTGCTGAACAAGTGTGTAGGTCCTGTGAAATTCTGTGCAATTACCACATTTACAGGCAATATTTTTTGATTAATGCTACACAGCATTTTATCTTTATATTACAAAGTTGTGCTCACTTGTCCTGTGCAATTATCCAACCACGGCCATATCTATCAGTGAGAGGCGTATATCATGTATACATTTATTTATTTTGATTTCATTTATCAATTAATCAATCTTTTCCTCTACTTTTGACTCTTGAGCTGCTATTACAAGTTACTGGTGTAGGATCAATACAGGTCACGTTATCTTGTCGCTTTTGCATTCAGATACTGTACTGACATGAGTATCCTGTATCTGCAGACATGAACAGCGTTCATACAAGCTTCAGGTTGGCTGATGAGGTCCGTTATCTCTTGGAAGTAGTTTAAATCGAAATCATAAACTAAGCCACTAGACGACCGGTTAACATGTAGGCTAAACCAGTAGACTGTACAAGTGTACTAAGCAAAACAACTGAACACTGAATGTGAACAGGTAAACACGTGTTGACCTACGGTCCCAGACCGGACGGGAGAGCGCAGGGGAGTCCGTTTTCCTCCTGCGCTGGAGCCGGTTAGCTTCAGGGCTGGAGCCGGTTAGCTTCAGGGCTGGAGCCGGTTAGCTTCAGGGCTGAAGCCGGTTAGCTTCAGGGCTGGAGCCGGTTAGCTTCAGGGCTAACACCCTTCACTTCACTTTGCTGTCAGACAGTAGTTGGTAAAACAATAGGAGAGACATTACGTGGTCTGGAGAAGCTTGTGCGTTTATTTGGCCACATACTGAACTGTACATGCACGGCTAACCTCTTCCTCTGCTCTGCTAATGTCTGCTCCAACCTCACCTGTTGCCCGCTCCACTACACACACACACACACACACACACACACACACACACACACACACACACACACGCACTGCTCCTCTTCATCATGTAATATTACACTGTGCTACTGAAGCACATACACACAGGCGTAACGCTGCCGCTGCCAAGAGCAGTAATAACAGGTTAACTTACAGTTACAGTAGCTGTAAGACTGAGTTAGCTAACGTTAACGTTGGTTATCTGGCTACGATGACTGAAGTTGCTGAAACACGTCATGACTCGCCAACGAAATCATAAAATTAGTGTGACGAATGGAAATATAGAATGTATGACCATTCAATCAGAAAATAAAAACACTGAATGTACTTACCGTGAATCAGAAGTAGGCTTGTGCTTGCTTCCCTTCGCAACGGAGACGTTAGCGGGTCAATAGCGTTCAACAGCAACGTGACCCGAATGAAGCGCCGTGAATGGTGGAGCTCAAAGAGGCGGAGCTGAGCGCAGTGCGCTGATTGGACGACAAAGATGCAAACGTTGCTATTTGAATTAGGCGCCTTTCTTCCAAACAATATTTGAAAAAAATCCCTGCTCAGATTGACTATAATGTACTGTAACAGTGTGTTTTTTCCATAGGCTAAATAAACTTATATCTTTCTGACAATCAATTATTTGTGCATTAATAGATAACTGGGAATGAAATGAAAACAAATGTACTAGCACATACATGCAATATGTAGAAAGTGTATTGCTAAGTAATTACTCCTTTCATAAGTACTACACTACATTACCACTGTTAGAACTATTTAATATACATTTTATGAAGAAGTACGGCTTAAAACAAACTCAACTTTATTTGCACTTTTTAAAGTGTACCTAAATTCATTTCCAATTAAGTGAAACTATAGTGGACTTTAATAAAGCATACTAACTGTGTATTACAAATTACTTGAAATCAGTATGCTTTTATTATGAATTCTAATATACTACTATAAGTACTTTGAAATAAAATATACTTAGTAAAAGTATATTTTAGAACAATTTAAAACAGACTTACATTAAAGTAAATTTTTAATAAGTGTGCCTAAGTTCACTTCCAATGATGTTAAATTTAAGGGCACTTTAATAAAGTATACTAACTATATATTACAAATAAGTATGCTTTTAATAAAAATACTAATCTACTACTATAAGTGCTTTGAAATAAAGTATTCTTTGTAAAAGTATATTTTAGAACAATTTAAAATAGACTTACAGTGAAGTACACTTTTAATAAGTGTACCTAAGTTCACTTCCAAAGAAGTGCAAATTAAGTGCACTTTAATAAAGTATATTAACCGTATATTACAAATGACTAAAAAATAAGTACACTTTTAATGAGAAAACTAATCTACTACTATAAGTGCTTTGAAATAAAATATACTTTGTAAAAGTATATTTTACAAAGTAAAATATACTTTTTACAAAGTATATCTACAATATACTTTGTAAAAGTATATTTTAGAACAATTTAAATTAGACTTACAGCGAAGTACACTTTTAATAAGTGTACCTAAGTTCACTTCCAAAGAAGTGCAAATTAAGTGCACTTTAATAAAGTATATTAACCGTATATTACAAATTACTCAAAAATAAGTACACTTTTAATAAGAATACTAATCTACTACTATAAGTGCATTGAAATAATGTATACTTTTTAAAAGTCTATTTTAGAACAATTTACAATAGACTTACAATAAAGTACAACTTTAATTATTGCATAATTAGTATGTTTAATTTTAGTATATTAAAGATGAACTTAATCACATATATTTTAAAGTACACTTTCTAAAAGTATGTATTAAATATACTACAAATGAAGCACAAAAAGTAAAAGTATATTTTTAATAACCTTTGAATGCTACAAATATATTTTTAATATAATTAAGTATAATACTTTTTCACCTGGGTGTGCATACTGTATACATATGTTCATTTACATATATGTGTATACTGTATGTACATATATGTGTATACTGTATATATATGTGCATACTGTATACATATGTGTATACTGTACATATATGTGTATACTCTACGTATATGTGTAGACTGTACATATATGTGTATACTGTATACATATGTGTATACTGTACATATATGTGTATACTGTATACACATGTGTGTACTGTACATATATGTGCATACTGTATGTATATGTGTATACTGTACATATATGTCTATACTGTATGTATATGTGTATACTGTATATATATGTGTATCCTGTATACATATGTGTATACTGTACATATATGTGTATACTGTACATATATGTGTATACTGTATGTATATGTGTATACTGTATATATATGTGTATCCTGTATATATATGTGTTGAGCACACATCAGTAAAACTCATCAAATCAAACAGCAACAGGTCGTCAGAGAGCAGTTATGATCTGAAAACAACAACACGTCTGCTTCTGATGGAAAGTGAAGATGAATTTTCTCAACAGCATCACACACACACACACACACACACACACACAGTATCAGTATGATAATTGACTGGGCTGTAAGTGTCTCTCACACACAAATAAGACGAGGTCACGACCTCAGAGTCTCACATCACAGCTTCGTCCCACTGGACGCCTCCGACACACACTTCACACCTGAGTGTGTGTGTGTGTGTGTGTGTGTGTGTGTGTGTGTGTGATATTTTAATAGCAGTGAGGCTGCAGGTAATTACAGTCAGATTGTGTCTGCAGCAGGAGAGAGAGGATATGAGTCCACACAAACACTGTGAGTGTGTGTGTGTTTGTGTGTGAGAGAGTGTGTGTGTGTGTGTGTGTGTGTGTGTGTGTGTGTGTGTGTGTGTGTGTGTATGTGTGTGAGAGAGTGTGTGTGTGTGTGTGGTTTGACCTTTGACCTCCTCACTTGATGCTGATACAGTCATTAAAGGAGCCGTCCGTCATGTGTCAGCTGTCAATGGAAGTGTTGTCGCTCTCAGGACCGCTTGACGCGATGACGAGACGATCAGCTATCAAACCGTCTGATCAGCTGCTGACACCCACACAAACATGACAGGATCAGTTATCACAGGTAGAGACCTACCTGTAGAAGGAATCAGTTTGACTCCTGACAGCAGAGCTTTGTTTTCATTAATGTTCCAGCAGTAAAAGTCATATTCATGTTGATCATAAACAATGTTAATGATCACCAGCTGGGCTGTCAGAGCTACAAGAAGAAGAAGGAGAGAAGTCCAGTACGACTCTTACGTAGACTGTAACCATAGTAACTGTTGACAACAAACAGACAGCTGAAACCTTACAGTGCCGGAGGACGTCAGGGTGTCCATTTCCCCTCCAGCTCCAGTCAGCAGTCAACAGTACAGAACCTGGAGGTCACCTCTGGATCACTGCTGCAGTCGGGTTGATCAACAGGAGTGAAGATAAATCACCTTTTTAATCCCACAAGTTACAAAGTAACTCTGAGCTCTGCTCCCGTCGGTGAACAGCTCCGGATCAGAACCTGATGAGAGTCCAGGTGTTTATTCCTCCAGGAGTTCTGGATCTGCACCCAGTCTCTCCTGCACAGCTGGAGGCTCTGAGCAGCAACACTCTTTTAATAGAGCGACCTCTAGTGGCAGGAAACAAACTGTACATTAACATTAATAACTGTTCACGTGTTGAAGTTCAGAGAACACGAGTTACAACAGAGACGGACTGACGCTGCAGAGACACAACCTGATGGATACCACTTCAACACAATAACTGCAATGACTAGTGCGTGTGTGTGTGTGTGTGTGTGCGTGTGAGCAGTCAGTGAGAGCTGTTGAAGGAAATAACTGCAGAGACTCGTCCATCTCTGAATACTGATGATATTCAACTGTCTGCTGCAAGTCCCCTGACACACACGCACGCACACACTTGCGCGCGCGCGCACACACACACACACACACACACACACACACACACACACACACACACACACACTCTCAAAGATGATTGGTATTCCTGTCAGGAGGATATGATGGTGAAGACTGACAGTCATCCATTTACATCTCTGTCTGTGTGTCTGTCGACCTGTCTGACTGGACAGGACTGTGTTCAACAGACAGACAGACAGACAGACAGACAGACAGACAGAAATTTTGATTGACAGGTTGATGTCCAGTCAGCTGTCAGGATCTTTGGTGGAGACGAGGTGATGAGAGCCAGATAATGGAATCTGCTCCACACACACACACACACACACACACACACTGTAACACACACACAGACACACACACACACACTCTGTAACACACGCACACACACACACTCTGTTAAGGACTTGTATTACTGCAGTAAGACTGGAGGACGACTGTGTGATGATGACAGTTTCGAGTGAACTGCTCCTTTAAAAGCCGTCAGCCTGCAGCGCTTCATTAACGCAGCACATTAAACACACAGGTAGACAGACAGGTGAGCTGGAGGGGAGACACGCAGCTCATCATGTTTAGACAAATCATTTAAATGAGACACGTGAGGCCTGACGTTGGCCCGCCGGCAGCAGCAGACTCCAGCTCTGAACCATCAGCTGCCTCGGTCTCAGTCCACATCCTGACTGAACCTGGTCCCTGAACCTCTATGATCCTCTGTCAGCCAACACCTGTTCATCAGATACCCTCAGACTTGCACACCCGTCCCAGTCACAGGACTCCAAGTCCACCTGCTCACCTGTTTTGGAGCCACCAGGTCCAGATGAACACGACCGGGCTGGACTGAAACAACGCAGCCTCAGAGAAGACAGAGGCCAGTTTGACAGCAGAGATCACAGCACTGAGGTGGGTTTCTTGCTGGGTTTGACTCACAGCAACCCGGAGCTGGATCAGCAGAGAGGGCCACTAACTGCACAGCTAACTGAGTTCACTAGCTAATAGCAGCTACTTTTAGCAGAAGTTAGCCCTAACTTTGGCAACAAAGCTACTGTTATCTGTTGATCAGGGAACTTCGTCTGCTCTGGACTGTAACTGTCCTCCATCATCGTTCATGGAGGCTGCGTCTGGTCCCGGTCCGGAGGTGTCATGCAAAACTATCCTAGAGATAAGGCCGAGCAGTTGGAGGACATCAGGACATGCTGTCTAAATAAAATATGATCCAGTTTCAGCCAACAACAACAACAAAGTTGTAGATGAATAAAGTTAATTCTAAATTCTTGTTTTTTGAGTGTTATGAAGTTGTGCTTGTGTTCAAGTTATGAAATCGTGTTTTTGTATAAGTTATAAATTTGTGTTGTACAGTTATAAGTTGTATTTTCTGTTATAAAGTTGTGTTTTTGTAAAAGTAATAAATGAGTACTTTTGTATTCAGATATTTATGTATTTGTTTGTCCAAATTATAAACTCTGATACTGGTGTGTAGGTGAGGTGCTGTATATTTACAGTATTTACCGTTTTTACTGCATCTGCGGCGAGAGGCGGCGAGCTGGTGTGGGCTTGCTCATAGCTCCCCAGCTCGGCCGCCATGTGGTGGAGTTCTCCCCGGTGAACGAGAGGGTCGTCTCCCTGCGCCTTCAGGTCGGGGATAGGTCTCTCACTGTTGTTTTCGGCCTACGGGCTAAACGGCAGTGCAGAGTACCCGGCCTTCTTGGATTCCCTGGGAGGGGTACTGGAAAGTGCTCCAACCGGGGACTCCATTGTTCTGCTGGGGGACATTAACGCACACGTGGGCGGCAACATTGTTACGTGGAGGGGCGTGATTGGGAGGAATGGCCTCCCCGATCTGAACCCAAGTGGTGTTCTGTTGTTGGACTTCTGTGCTAGTCACAGTTTGTCCATAACGAACACCATGTTCAAGCATAAGGGTGTCCATCAGTGCACGTGGCACCAGGACGCCCTAGGCAGGAGGTCAATGATCGACTTTGTGGTTGTGTCATCTGGCCTCCGGCCATATGTCTTGGACACTCGAGTGAAGAGAGGGGCTGAGCTGTCAACTGATCACCACCTGGTGGTGAGTTGGATCCGCTGGCAGGGGAGGAAGCTGGACAGACTTGGCAGACCCAAACATGTCGTGAGGGTCTGCTGGGAACGTCTGGTGGAACCCTCTGTCGGGGAGGTCTTCAACTCCCACATCCGGGAGAGCTTTGACCAGATCCCGAGGGAGGCTGGGGACATTGAGTCCGAATGGACCTTGTTCTCTGCTTCCATTGTTGACGCGGCTGTTCGAAGCTGGGGCCGTAAGGTCTCCGGTGCCTGTCGTGGCGGCAATCCCCGAACCCGGTGGTGGACACCGGAAGTAAGGGATGCTGTCAAGCTGAAGAAGGAGTCCTATCGAGCCTGGCTGGCTCGGGGGACTCCTGAGGCAGCTGATGGCTATTGGCAGGCCAAGCAGGCTGCAGCGCGGGTGGTCGTTGAAGCAAAGGTTCTGGTCTGGGAAGAGTTCAGGGAGGCCATGGAGGAGGACTACCGGTCGGCCTCGAGGAAATTCTGGCAAACCATCCAGCGCCTCAGGAAGGGGAAGCAGCCCTCCACCAACACTGTTTACGTTGGAGGTGGGGAGCTGTTGACCTCGACGTGGGGATATCGTCAGACAATGGAAGGAATACTTTCAAGGATCTCCTCAATCCCACTGACACGCCTTCCATAGAGGAAGCAGAGGCTGGGGACTCGCGGGTTGATCCATTCATCACCCGGCCAAAGTCACTGAGGAAGTTAAGAAGCTACCCAGTGGCAAGGCACCGGGGGTGGATGAGATCCGCCCTGAGTACCTCAAGTCTCTGGATGTTGTGGGGGTGTCTTGGCTGACACGTCTCTGCAACATCGCATGGCAGTCGGGGACAGTGCCTCTGGACTGGCAGACCGGGATGGTGGTCCCTCTATTCAAAAAGGGGGACCGGAGAGTGTGTTCCAACTACCGGGGGATCACACTCCTCAGCCTCTCTGGTAAAGTCTACTCCAGAGTGCTGGAGAGGAAAATTCGGGCGATAGTCGAACCTCGGATTCAGGAGGAACAATGCGGTTTTCGTCCTGGCCGCGGAACACTGGACCAGCTCTACACCCTCCGCAGGGTGCTCAAGGGTTCATGGGAGTTTGCCCAACCAGTCCACCTGTGTGTTGTGGACTTGGAGAAGGCATTCGACCGTGTCCCTCGTGGCATTCTGTGGGAGGTGCTTCGGGAGTATGGGGTCGGGGCCCTCTGCTAAGGGCTGTACGGTCCCTGTACGACCGGAGCAGGAGTCTGGTTCGCATTGCCGGCAGTAAGTCAGACCTGTTCCCTGTGCATGTTGGACTCCGGCAGGGCTGCCCTTTGTCACCGGTTCTGTTCATTACTTTTATGGACAGAATTTCTAGGCGCAGTCATGGGGCAGAGGGGATCTGGTTCGGGAGCCACAGGATTTCATCTCTGCTTTTCGCGGACGATGTTGTCTTGTTGGCTCCTTCGAGCCGGGACCTCCAGCATGTCCTGGAGCGAGTGCAAAGCAGCCGGGATGAGGATCAGCACCTCCATGTCTGAGGCCATGGTCCTCGACCGGAAAAAGGTGGCTTTCTCCCTCCGGGTCGGAGGAGAGTTCTTACCTCAAGTGGAGGAGTTCAAGTATCTTGGGGTCTTGTTCACGAGTGAGGGAAGGATGGAGCGCGAGATTGACAGGAGGATCGGTGCGGCGGCCGCAGTAATGCGGTCGTTGTATCGGTCTATCGTGGTGAAGAGAGAGCTGAGCCGAAAGGCGAGGCTCTCGATTTACCGGTCAATCTACGTTCCTACCCTCACCTATGGTCATGAACTTTGGGTCGTGACCGAAAGAATAAGATCCTGGATACAAGCGGCCGAAATGAGCTTCCTTCGCAGGGTGGCGGGGCGCTCCCTTAGAGATAGGGTGAGGAGCTCCGTCACGCGGGAGGAGCTTGGATTAGAGCCGCTGCTCCTCCACATCGAGAGGAGCCAGATGGGGTGGCTTGGGCATCTGTATCGGATGCCCCCTGGACGCCTCCCTCGGGAGGTGTTCCAGGCATGCCCCACCGGGAGGAGGAGACCCCGAGGAAGACCCAGGACACGCTGGAGTGACTATGTCACCCGGCTGGCCTCGGAACGCCTTGGGATCCTCCCGGAAGAGCTGGAGGAAGTGTCCGGGGAGAGGGAAGTCTGGGTGTCCCTGCTCAGACAGCTGCCCCCGCGACCCGGCCCCCGGATGAAGCGGAAGAAAATGGATGGATGGATGGATGGATGGATTGACTGCATCCATCAATTATTGGAAACCGCTCATCCTTTCCAGGGTCACTGGAGCCGATTCCAGCTGACACTGGGCGACGACGGGGTAAACCCTTGACAAGTCGCCACTTCATCACAGGGCTGACATGTAGGGACAAACAACCATTCACACCTACGGACAATTTAGAGTAAGCGATTAACCTAACTCTAGTGTAACTGTAGTCTAACTCTAGTGTAACTGTAGTCTAACTCTAGTCTAACTCTAGCATGTCTTTAGATTGTGGGAGGAAGCTGTAGTACCCGGAGCAAACCCATGCAGATGCAGGGAGAACATGCAGACTCGACCCAGGTACTTCTTGCTGTTGGGTCATCAGCTCTAACCACCGCGCTGCTGTTTTCACTGCAGTGATGAATAAAACAGTAATATCTGTTTCTCTTCATGCTCTTTACAAGCTTATGAGTCTACTGGTGGTGAACAGTGTGAAGATGTCTCGGCTGTGGTGTGGAGCATCAGTATGTGTGTACATGTTATTAATACAGAGATGATGTCACACACATTGCTCGTTAACATCATCATCCTGCTCTGATGATGTGAGCTCGTCTCTGGCCCCAGTGTGTAATAATGGAGGCTGAAGTGTCTCATAAACACATTAGTGGAGACTGAAGACAGCGACAGTCGTCTCAATATTAAAGTTCTCACACTGAATCTCTGCTTGGTGTCACCTTTCTCCTTTTTATTCATTAAAACCATTAAATTAAGTTTATTATGACGCAGCACTGAAGATTAAACTGGACCAGAACTGTTTCTGTAAATGATCTGATTCTACCACCATTCTATATCTGCACACACACAGTTGTTGGCTGTTGAAGCCTTATTATCAGGGTTTGTCTGCTCTGTTTCATTAAAGAGCTTCCAATGGTAAAGATCTCTCTCTTACACACACGCGCGCACACACACACACACACACACACACACACACACACACACACACACACACACTCCCAGCAGAGACTCTTCAATAACAGAAACATACTAATTAATACTAAAACTGACACACACTTTACTCTCTCGCTGTTTATCTGTCCAGTAGTCTCAGTGCTCGCTCGCCCTCTGCCCGCCTAATTGCCTCGATGGCTGACATCATTACACTGAAGAGTGTGTGTGTGTGTGATGATGAAGTGAGTCTTCTCTTAATTAGCCTCCTCGTCTCTCTCTCACCTCCTGCAGAACTCTTTGATTAAACCAGTTTACATGTTAACACTGTGATCATCTGACACACACACACACACACACACACACACACACACACACACACACACACACACACAGTAGAGACTATTAATGTTAGAAGTCACTTGACTTGTTCTGAATAGAACCTGACACACTCAGTCTGTACTGAACATTATGATCATGTTTATAAATGATGGATTATTACAGATTCTGATCAGAATGTATTGATTCTTTGGATGATTGTTACAGCAACTCAGAGACAGACAGACAGAGAGGAAACAGGTACAGAAATATTTCAAAATAAAGGAAACATTCAAAAGTCTGACATGTTTCTACACCATCTGATATTTCTGTTTTATATTCTTATTAATTTAAATGTTTACAATAAATAAAAACATGTAATCTGTAGTATTAATACTTCACTGCAGTATTAATACTTCACTGTAGTATTTGTACTTCACTGTAGTATTAATACTTCACTGTAGTATTAGTACTTCACTGCAGTATTAGTACTTCACTGCAGTATTTATACTTCACTGTAGTATTAATACTTCACTGTAGTATTAGTACTTCACTGCAGTATTTATACTTCACTTTAGTATTAATACTTCACTGCAGTATTTATACTTCACTTTAGTATTAATACTTCACTGTAGTATTAATACTTCACCGTAGTATTACTTTACTGCCTCGTCTTGATGGATGTTTAACATCTTTGTATAAAAACATTGACTGATAATAATAATAATAATAATTCCTGTGAGACAGAACGAAGAGAAGCAGAAAATCAGATGATAATTGAAGATAAATGTTAAAAACAACTGAAACGATTTATTGATTATCAAAAGTGTTGGTCAACTGTTCTTCACACGATCGACTAATCATTACAGCTCCGCAGCACACACACCTGATCATGACCTCCTCTCACCTGAGTCTGAGGTCACCTGACAAACATCAGACCTGTGTGACATCATCAGTGACATCACTATGTAAACAGTAACACATCACAACTATGAGGTCGTTCAAACAGCTCAGAAACACTCAACTCATTCACATGTTCAGCCAATAAGAAACGTGTTCATTAAATATTACTGTTTGTGTGATGATCAAAATAAACATTAAATATAAACAGATGAGTGTGTGTGTGTGTGTATGTGTATGTGTGTCAGCCGACTGACAGTCTGACTCCGTTTACTCATTCACTTACTGAACACAACCTGTGTGTGTGTGTGTGTGTGTGTGTGTGTATGTGTGTGTGTGTGTGTAGCGTGGTGCTAACAGCCATTAGCGTGTTAATGTTATTGCTTACATCTGGCGTCTGTGTAAATAAATGGGTTGCCGTGGCAGCCTGCTAATGAGGCTAATTAGAGGAACGCTGCCGCTGAGCCGCCCTCGTTAAGAGACGACAGCCGGAGGAGGAAGTTACACACTGAACACACACACACACACACACACACACAGAAACATGTACTATTACACATACAAACTAAAAAAACACACACAGAGGAAAACTGCACTGAAAACACACACACACTTTCAGTAGAAACACTGTGTTATCAGTGTGTGTGTTTCCGTTTCCTGCTGTGTGTTTGTGTGTGTGTGATCAGTGTGTGTGTTTCCGTTTCCTGCTCTGTGTGTGTGTGTGTTATCAGTGTGCGTGTGTGCGTGTTGGGGGCGGGGCTGTTTGTTCAGCTGCTCAATGATTGGCTGTAGTTTGGGTGCAGCAGAGCAGAACTACAAACATGACAAGTCTGACTCTGAGTGACACCATTGGCCAGTCAGTGGAGTGTTGGTGTTTCCTGATTGGCTGTTGCTCTTTTAAACATGATGTGTACAGCTGTTGGTTACCTGAATAACTCCCGGTTCTCTGAGTGAAGCAGCAGCCCTGTAAGACTCAGCAGTGGGATAAAGGTCAGACAGGACAACATAACCCAAGATCAATAACCAGTCAATACATCTCTCTCTCCCTCACACACACACACACACACACACACACACACACACACACACACACACACACACACACACACACACACACACACACACACACACACACACACACACACACACACACACACGAGTCTCTGATGGATCACAGGTGAGCAGCAGAAAGGGCGGGACGACAAACAATGACAGGAAGTGGAAAGCGACATGTGACACATGAGGACAAATACTACAAAATAAAACAGGAAATGATGAACAACAAAAGCCAAAACATGAAAACAATCGCTAACGAGAGATCAGGAGGACAGGCGTTAGATGAAGTTCTGACTGGAGCCACAAACCAACAGAAAAACTGTTAAACCAGAATTGTTGTTTTGATGATGTTGTGTCGTGGTTCTGAAGACAGAAAGACTTTTGTCCAAACAAATCATTCAGACTTCCTGTTCAGTGTTTACACTCTAAAGTAACACAAACAATCATGACGAGCTGAATGTCTCTTTGCTTCATCATGTTGATTATTAATATTATTGATTAACCTTCATGTCAATTCTTTAATCCAACACTGGAAACAAACATGTACTCACACTGATGATCATCCAGAAGACATGTGACAAACATTCAGTCTGTCTGGAGACAAAGAGAGGAAGTCCTTCTCATGGCCTCTATTTATAAAGTGGGAGGTTCTAGCAGCCGTGCACACAGCGCCTCCTGGTGGTGTGGAGGGGAACAAACTAACAACAGGAGAGACGCTCAGTTCTTCCTCCTCTCTCCTGAGCCAATTACATGCCAGCCTCTGGGTGACTGACGCATCATGTAGCCAATGAGATTTCAAATCTGTGACTATATGACTGAAATGGTTTTAAAGCACTAAGTTTAAAAAAGTTTATGTAGTTAAAGGCTGTTTTTCCACCTCAGCACTTGTTTTGGACTATTTTAATATAGTGTAAATAAGAAAATAAAGACCTGTAATGAGTTGTTGCCCCTCTTACTGCCAGGCAGGGAGAGTCTGAGCTCATATAAACACATTTGTCTTTTCATTTTCAGTGATATTTTTATTAATTTTGAACTTGGACCATGTAAGACTATTTGATGTGGACCCATTGTGTTTTCCAGCTAAGAGGGCAGTTACAGGCCAACTGCAGGCTGGTTTTGAGTTTCATTAGATTAATGACGCAGGCACAGAGCTTCCGACAGCTGGGAAGAAGTCAGCTTATAACCTTTAAAAGAGCCGGACACCATGTCTGAGTTTCCTTTGGGCTCTTTTGACGTTCAGGATCATTTTACAGACATTTCCAAGAAATGACAAATTAATAATTTCCCTTTAAAAGTAGCAGAAAAGGAAAAAAAAATACAAGTACCTCAAACTGTACTTCAATTCAGAGCTTTGTAAATGAATTTATAGTTTCAGAAACTTAAGACTGATGATAAAAAATACAGCAGCCATATTGTCTTTGTCGTGTGTGTGTGTGTGTGTGTGTGTGAAGCAGAAAATAGCAAGGAGGAAATAAGTGAGCAGTGTGTGTGAAACCAAAAAAAGTGTGACTGTCGACCTTTTCCTCAGCTCGACTCAGTGAGTGCTAACGCTAACAGGTGCTAATGAACACACATACACACACACACACACACACTCACACACACTCTCACACACACACACACACACACACACACACACACACACACACACACACACACAGCACTGTCGGGGTTAAACAGTGTGTGTGGAGACGTTGCTCTAACAGATCCATTAGCGTCAGATTATTAACGAGTTTTGAACGTTATTGGAGGATTCATTAACGAGCTGCTGCTGTTAGCACCTGTCACACCGCCACTTCCTGCCCGTCTGTCCGTCGTCACGGAGACGCAGACAGAGACCTGATTGGACGACAGACTACTTGGTGGAGTGATTTAACGAGGTGAGAGAGAGAGAGACATCAGACGATCTTTATCTTTAATATCTGTCCAATAATACATATTTTCACCTGTTATTGATTATTGATTGAACTTTCAGATGTTTTTTATTCCAACAAATTTATTCTTACATTTACTTCACTTTTCTGCTTTTATTGAAATAATAATAATAATAATAATAATAATAATAATAATAATGAACATGAAAATCAAAATCAATAAATTCATGAACTGAATAAAAAAGAACAATACTTGTTGTCATTAACGCAATCACTCTTATTAAATCGCCATCAAACAGCGGTTCAACCCCACACGCACATTTCTAGATTGCGCATGCAGATTAGTACAAGCAATTTGGGATCTTAGTAGATCCGGCCCATAGTTACTACACACAGATATAGTTACGACACACAGATATAGTTACGACACACAGATATAGTTACGACAGATATAGTTACGACACACAGATATAGTTACGACAGATATAGTTACGACACACAGATATAGTTACGACAGATATAGTTACGACAGATATAGTTACGACACACAGATATAGTTACTACACACAGATATAGTTAAGACAGATATAGTAACGACACACAGATATAGTTACGACAGATATAGTTACGACACACAGATATAGTTACTACACACAGATATAGTTACGACAGATATAATTACGACACACAGATATAGTTACGACAGATATAGTTACGACACACAGATATAGTTACTACACACAGATATAGTTACGACAGATATAGTTACGACACACAGATATAGTTACTACACACAGATATAGTTACTACACACAGATATAGTTACGACAGATATAGTTACGACACACAGATATAGTTACTACACACAGATATAGTTACGACACACAGATATAGTTACTACACACAGATATAGTTACGACAGATATAGTTACGACACACAGATATAGTTACTACACACAGATATAGTTACGACACACAGATATAGTTACTACACACAGAAAAAAGAACAATATCAGACAGATCAATAACTGTGTCATCGTGCTGACTGCAAGACCGGCACAGACATAGACATAGACACACACACACACACACACACACACACACACACACACAGGCACACACACAGGCACACACACACACACACACACACATAGGCACACACACACAGAGACACACACAGACGCAGTTTTCCCTTTCAGAGCTCTTGTCAAGGGATCGCAGTAGCTTGGGAAGATTCGGACATTGACGTCCCTCACAATGCCTTTTGTGTCTGGATTTGTGCTGATGACTCTGCCAAGTCTGAACTGTCCCCTTAATGCATTTTGGTCACTTAACCAGACAACATCCCCAAAGGTGACGTTTCTCTGTGTTGTGTGCCACTTGCTCCTGACAAATAAGTTGGGACCTGCGAGTTGGCTCCAGCTCCTCCAGAATGTTCACCTCAGCCTGCATTGCTCTGAGCCTTTTATAGGGATAGGTTGTAAAGTCGAAAGCCTTGTAGTCCCCGCTTTGAGATGCTCGGCCGAGCAGAAGGCTGTTAGGGGTTACATACTGAATACGATCCTCCCGGCTCTGCATCCTGGCGTCGATTGGTCGCTCATTTGCCAGGTTGGCGGCCATGTAGAGAGTAGACTTTGCAGCGCTCTCTTAAAGCTCTGGTCTACGATCTGAGAAAGGTTTGAAAAAAGCATCCCCCCCACACACACCCCTCCCCTCTGTGCTCCTTAACCCCTCCCCTCCGAGCTCGTATCGCTCTCCCCTTGGAGTCCCGCGACACACCCCCTCCGCTTACAAGCTTTTTTTTTTCTCTCTTCAACGAACGTTATACGTCCCGCAACAAGGTTTTTTTTCCTTTTTTTTTTTCTCTTCAACGAACTTTATACGTCCCGCAACAAGCACCAAGAGCAACAAGCCGGCAGAAACCAAATACAGCCCAGCTTTGAATGCGGAGTAACGATGTCGGATTCACAGATAAAGTTATTACAATGCACGTTGAAACTAACGTAAATCTTGTAAGTCATTACAATGTCCACAGCTAAGCTCCACAGCCAAGCTAGCGTAAAATCATTAGCATGCTACAGCTACGTTACCTTACAGCTACGTAATAAGTTACAACAGCTAAGTTAGCCACTTCTAAAAGTTATTGAGGGCCAAGAGACTAACAGATTTCATCACAACAATCGCTTTCACATTGCGGCTGAAAAACAAACCTGTGTGAGTCTCGGAGCAGCTGTGTGTGTCCCAGCTGCTGTCTGAGTAGCACCAGACAGCAGCTAGGACACACACAGCTGCTCCGAGACTCACACAGACCGCGACACAAAAGTGTCCGTAAACCGTAATCTCTTGTTTATGACAGATAAGACACACAAATACACACATCGTAACGCCTATATGATAATCCATCATATTGATTTAGCAAAGGCTTCGTTGAAAACAAACGGACAAGACCGGGAGGAGGGTTAGCAAAACAGTCTAGTAGTGACCGGGCAAGAGGTTGTTATGGAGAAATAAATCCGGACAAATAAGATAAAAATCCGGAAATAAATCCGAAACCCCTCCGCTTCGCGTTGGGATTTCATCCATCCCTTCATTCATCTTACTTGCTGCTTCATTTAGCTGCCACGAGCAAATAAATAGGCTGATTTGGTGTAAACATGTTAGCAATGTTAGCTTGTTGTTAGCTTACAATGCTAGCATAGAGGCTAACGTCTCCGTCGAACAAGTAAACAAGTGTTGACAATACTGCAGAGACAGACACCGTCTAATAACACAGAAACAAACTAACGGCAGCTTCACAGTCATCAGCAGCATCGGCATGAAAGTTATCTGTGTCACAACATCCACAATAAAGACGAAAGATTACCTGCTCAACAGAAACGCCGCTGTATCAGCACCAAGTCCATATCTTCACGGACCTTTCGCCACCGTTCAAACCATGACCCGATGTTTATTCGGTTTGAGCCGTCTTTGTTTCACATCTTCGGTTTGTGTCTTTTCAGTGACAGACTTTCTTTCTTTGACTCTTTGTCGGTGGGGCAAGCAGAGGCAGCTGAACAGCTCAGGGCAAAACAAACCTCTTGTTCGCTTGTAGTTTCAAATGCGGAAGTGGGTCGGGACCAGACGTGAGGAGGAGCAGGAGAGTGAGCAAGGATTTGATCGGAAAATTGATCCAATAGGAGCCATCCGGGCCGGATGGTTCCTATTGGTCAATTTCTTTTCAGTTTTACAGACACTAGAGAGAATGTTTTTTTTTGGTTCCTTTTACTCTTCACATTGTGTGGGTGGTACTATTGGGTCATAACCACCATCTAAATGATGTTAATAATAATAACAAATCTTTCAAATCGTAGACCATAGCTTTAACAACCCGCACAGCAGCTTCTGCGGCACTGTTTCGGTGTGGAGAATCAGCAGGATGGATTTTCCACATCCACGCTGTTCCATTTTTGGCAGCATTTTCCTCCAGGGCTGTTTTGTCCTGGCTGCCCAGGAATCTGTATATCTCCTCCAACACTGGCTTTGCTCCAATGAAATTGGTGCCTGCATCTGACCAGATTTTCCTTGGATGCCCGCGGATCGCTGTAAACCTTTGGTAAGCCATCAGGAACCCTTCAGTGGATAGAGTGTTGACTAGCTCTGTATGGATGACTCTGTTGGCCATACAGCAGAAAACAACTCCCCAGACTTTAAGCGTCACTCTTTTCTTGATGTCATCTTTGACATGATAAGGTCTGAAGAGGTCAACTGTTGTAAACTGGAAGGGTGCTGCAGGTTCTGTTCTTTCAGGAGGAAGATCACACATTACCTGTTGACATTTCTTGGCTCTTGCTTTTCTACAGCTTACGCAGTGATCAACGACCTTTTGAGCAATTCTCTGCCCCTTTACAATCCATGCCTTCCTTCTCATTTTGAGCAAAGTTCCTGCCACTCCATCATGACTCTCACTGTGGGCTTCACGAGTGAGCAGCATCGATACCCAGGCATCATAGGGCAAGATGGGAACACCAACTTTGTCCTCTTCGAAGCTCTGGACTCGGCCACCACATACCAACATCCCAGAATCTTGATCTTTGAAGACCACCAGCTGGTCTGTAGTGGTGCTTGGAAAGGACACGCCCATTTGTGCAGCAAGAAAAATGTCTCTTAAGGCATCCTCCCGCTCCTTCACTGAGATGACTCCTGTTAGAGACACTGCCTCCCACTTTGGACTGTTCAGGGCTTGCTTTTGTCCAAGGAACCGCTTTGCAGCTCTCCAAATCCAGGCTACTGTCTTGACCAGTCGGGATAGAAGGCTGAACCTCTTGACATCCACAAGGTTATTGATAGCTGACCCTGCCAGAGGTCTTGGTTGTTCTGCATGTTTTAGTTCTTGTTTTTCCTCTTCGATTCTTGTCAGTGCAGCCACAAACGCTTTCTTTTGCAACTTGATGATGTTCTCTCTGGCAATGGTTGCTATTTCTTTTGCTGACTTGATTGGCCAATCACTCACTGGCAAGCTCAAGAACTCTGGCCCATTTTGCCACTCTGAGTTCTCCTCCAAGTTTTCAGGGCTGGCTCCTCTGGTGATTATGTCAGCGATGTTTTGCGGTCCTGGAATCCGGCACCAGTCTTGGACTCTAGTGCTGCCTTGGATCTCCCCGATCCTGTTAGCGAAGAATGTCTGATAGCCATAGCTTTCATGCTGCACTGCACCAAGAACTGTTTGGCTATCCACGAGATGGTACCACTGTTCCACTTGGATTTGGCTGTGCAACTCAAAGTACTTTTTCAAGCATGAGGCAAACACCGCTCCACACATCTCTGCTTTAACAGCATCGCCTTTGTGGTCCAAGGGAGTGAGTTTGGCTTTGGCTTCAACCAGCCTGACAATTGGGCCTTGATCAGAATCCCACCTCAGATACATCACGGCTCACTTCCATCCGAGAAGGTGATTGCCCAGGGCTTACTTGTGCAGCATGAAGGAGTCAGTGCTCTGGTGAATTTAACTTTACCAAGTTGAGCGTACTCCTCGAAGAGCTGAATTGCATCCTCTCTGAGACAATCTGAGAGCGGCATGTCCCATGTTTCCTTGACCTGACAGCTTCCACTCTTCGCCTCCTGGAAAGCTCTACGTACCAGAATGGCTCCCTTCTGCTTAGCAGGAGTCACCAGGCCGATGGGGTCATAGAGTCCTGACACTTGGCTGAGAAGCTGTCTCCTTGTCAGAGGATCTGGAGTGTGGGCTCTGATTTGCTCCTCCAGAAGATCTTGGCCAAGCCGCATTTTCTTCCTTCTTTTGGAGAAGTTGATGCCAACCATGATGTGGAGCTTATCCTCTTCTACGATGTACCCCAGACCAAGTGCCTTGTTATCATCGTCACGCATTTGGTTCGGTAAAACCATGATCTTTGCCTCTGTGTTCACCGGCTTGTTACTGTGCTCCTTCCTCCCACTTTGACCAGACAGGACCCATGGCTTGAGCTCAAAACCCTCAGCTTTCAAGATTCGTTCCACATTTGCTGTAATGGTTTTCAGTTGGTCAAGGCGTTTGTGGGACGTGAGAATGTCATCAATGTAGCTGTCATTTTGGAGTACACGCCGCTCCTCTTTGAGGTGGCTTCCACTGCTCTTCTGTTATTTGGCAGGGGTGCTGCGTCTTCCAGCCAAGGGTATCTTGCATGCCAGTGTGGTTCTTTGCTGTGGTTGTCTTCTGTGACATAGGTGAGACCTTCTCTTACCACCTGGAGCTCTCTCTCCCCAGCAAGAGTCATCTCCTTGCCGCCTGGCTGGCAGTTCCCACAGCAACATCCCCCACATTTAGGCTCACATGCTGTCCCAATACTATCCCACTTCCACCACTCCAGGAAGTCCCGATTGGTGGTTGATGTACTTGACTCCACCTGTTCCTTTGGTGGAAGCTGTCTTTGGACATTGCTAGAGATCTCCTCATATTTTGCAGCAGCTGCTCTCATTGATCTTGCAAAGTGTGTTTTGGACATATGGGCTGACATGGTAAGCTCCTCAAAAAGCTCAAGATGCGAGCCTCCAACTGTTTTCCCAAGTGGACCGTCCCACAGCACAAGATCTCCAACAGCTCTGAACTTCTGGGGTGCCAGCTGACCTTCTCTATGGCTTATGAGCAGATATATTTCTTTGGGCCTTTCAAGTTCATCAGCAGGCACATCTGGAAAGAACTTCTGCAGCTGCTTTGGAGTCACATGTCTGAACATCTGCAATCCTGTCCAGCCCATAACAAACCAACTGGTGTGACTTGAGCGTGCCTCTTGAAGTGTTAATTCGGATTCTTAGAAGGTATCGCCTTGTCTCTACATGGAACTTCATCCCTCCAACTCCATGCACGACAAGAGTGATTTCTTCACTTCTGAGGTTTAGTTTGCTTGCAGCCTTATGGGTTATGTAGTTGGTGTCAGAGGCTAAGTCAATTAATGTTCCAACTTTCTGTCCAGCGTTTGCAGTTACGTTGAGAAGCATCATGATCACTGGAAGCTCCTGCATTCCACTTTCCATCAGAAGGCTTGGCTGATTCTTTACAGTGTTGAAGGCCCTTGATGCAATATTTGAGAATGCTTCTCGACATTGTCTTGCCAGTTCTGGTGAAAGTTTGTTCAAGAACTCCTCTTGATCTTCTGTAAACTTTTTCCTGCCTTTGTCTTCATCTGGACGGAATCTGCTCTTTTTTTAGACCCCCGCTGCTTTTCCTCGCTTCTACGTTGGGGCACAGATAATAATGATGCTCTGGGATATGCTCACCTTTGCAGTCTTGGTTTTTACATAGATAGGCAGGTTTGCAGTATGAGCTGTCATCATGAACCTCAAGACATTTCATGCACGCTCCCAGCTTCCTCACTGCAGCCTTTCTCTCTGCTTGCTTCAGCTCCCGGAACTGCTTGCAGAAGTAGAGCTTGCTCTTGTGCTTTCCATCACCACAGACTACACAACCTGGATGGTCATTGCCTGCCTTTGCAGATCTGGTTCTGGCATGTCTTGGTTCAGTTCTGACCTCCCTCCTACACGGATCTTCCTCCCTCAGCTGCTCCAGCTGTTCATATATGCTCTCCTGCTCCTTGAGAAATAACAAGAGACTGTCGAACCACTTGTCTGGTGTCACATCATTCCTCCTGTCTGCAGCATAGACCAGCCATTACTTCTTAAGGCTTTCTGGAAGTTTACTTTCAATTGATTTTGTCATCAGTGGATTTTTAATTGCACCAGTGTCTCCAAGATCAGTCAAATCCTGAAGTGCCTTCTCCACCGCTTGAATTAACTATTTTTTGTGGCTGATAACCTCTGACAGCTGGGATTTTCTGCAGGTCCTCCACTATTTCAATTGCAATGGATGTTTGGTTGCCAAAGCAGTTTCCTAGGACACGGAAGATGTCATCTGCTGTGTTGTAGGTTGTGAGGCGTAGGTTTCTTATGATTTTGTCGTCGAGACTGTCCAGTAATTGAAACTTCTTCACCTCCTTTGATCCAGTGGGCTCACCTTGTTTTTGTAATGCTTCCCAATCCTTTCTCCACCTATGGAAATCATGCTTGCAGCCAGCGAACTTGGGAAGAGTTTCAGCTTAACGGTTGGCACCGGATGGCTTGCAGCATTTGCTGTTTGTGTTAGTCTTTCAACATCCTCTTTAATTCTTTCCTGTATGAAGTCAGCCTTTCTGGAAACTAACCGGATGGTCTGGAGCTCCAGCTCCTTTAAGCGACCCCGGATGTCCTGCTGCTCATCTGGAGGGACCCATCTTTTCCATCGACTATTTCCAGCTCTGCAATGAGTCCAGCCTCCATGTCATCATTTGCTTCCATAACTTTCTCAGCCTCCATTTTAAGCTTGCTGAAACTATCTCTGAGCTCCTTCTCCGTCATGCCCCTGTAGTTCCTCATGACGCTATTGGCCAGACGAGAAAACAGTCTTTTTGCTGTGGTTCCCTCCACCTTTAGTTGCTCAGCTGACTTCACTTCCTGGTTAGCCATTTTAAATTTCAGTCTTCAAGTTGGTTGGAGGTGTTGTCATGAATGATGCTTGAAAGTCTGTTTATCTTGCCTGCTGGCTCTTCACTGTTGTGGACACTGCAGCGGTTTTTCACTGTCAAGTTGCTTTAAGTTTAGCCATGCAATCCCCACTTGAAAGGGACGGAGTCTACCCAGAGGTTTAACAGGAATTCACTCAAATGACCAGGCAGCTTTTCCTTTTTCTTCCTTTTATTTTGTGCCATTAGCCATCAGCATTAGCATTAGGTGAAAAACCTTTAAATCATAGAAACACACAAAAAGAAAGCATGTTTAAATTCTGTACATAATGCCAACGATATAAAAAATAAACACCTAAATAAATAAATACTGTGAAACCCAAACCTGTTTACATTAAATTGCAAATTAAGTGCAAATAAAGTTTCCCATTGCTGCCAATTATTTTAGCATGTTGTCAGGTAAGTATGAGTTTCACTTCTTTTTAATATTTATTTTTGATCTATTTATCTTTTAATGCATTTTAACATAAATTGTCTCGATTTTAACTATTTAACTATTAACTATGTATTTTAACATGAATTACTTTTTAACCTTAATCACACGTTATGGTCAAACTACAAGATCAAAATGAAACTCAGATGCTCAATACATAAGGACCAATTAATATTTACATTTTCTACATACGGTACATTCTCACCACATTCCCATAGATTCAGATTCACATTGACAAACAATCAGCTCACGTGCATTAAATGGTTCATAAGCCACGCGTTACTGGGCAACCAACCCCGTGGCTACGCTAGTGCTAACAATTAGCAATTGAAGCTCCGTAGCAAGCGTCACAGCATCTTACCGGCTGCCTCTCTGGTGTTTGTAGAAGCTCCCTTCTGCATGGGCTCACTGTCAGGTTCAGGTGACGAGAGAACAGTCTCTTATCCTGCAGCTGTTTGCGTGTGACTGATTGATGATGATGATGGTCTGCACCTGTGATGATGTGCGCCGTTTTTTACAGTCCGGGCAGCAACCGTGCGATGGTTCCTCCTTCTGGGTTTCTTTTGTAGTTCTTTTGCAGTTTTTTGTAGTTCTTTTAATTAGCACTCGTTTAACTTCAGTTTGACTTGATACACACACACACACACACACACACAGACACACACACACACACATAGACACACACACACAGACACACACACACACACACATACACACCACCACATCTCCACCTGTCTGTGTCCACCTGTCTGTCTCTACCTGTCTGTGTCCACCTGTCTGTCTCTCTGATATAAAAATTGATCAGAATATTAGAAAATAGAATTCCAGCAGAGGAAACTGTCACCTGATGTGTGTGTGTGTGTGTGTGTGTGTGTGTGTGTGTGTGTGCAGTGTAGATTATGATGTCGAGAGGTAATAAATTCTACCATCTGACAACCTGCCTTCAGGCCAGCTCATTAGATACACACACACACACACACACACACACACACACACACACACACACAGACAGTGAGAGAGTCTCTGTGATATGAAGTTGTAACCTCGTACAACCTTCCCTCTGGCTCACACACATCTGTGTGTTTGTTCATTATTAATGAGACAGAGTACTGACGCAGTACTGTGAGTATAGTTACTACACACAGATATAGTTACTACACACATATAGTTACTACACACATATAGTTACTACACACAGATATAGCTACTACACACATATAGTTACTACACACAGATATAGTTACTACACACAGATATAGCTACTACACACATATAGTTACTACACACACATATAGTTACTACACACAGATGTAGTTACTACACACAGATATAGCTACTACACACATATAGGGCCGGATCTACTAAAGGTTTGCGTGTATTAAAACGTGTGCAAACTGATTTAACAGTGACTAACAGTGCGCAAAAAAGGTTGCGTCTGTCAAAGGTGCAAAATAGCGCGTCTGCATTCAGTTAGTACGTTTGCAGCAATGAATATGCAACATAGGGCGTTTACACGCAATTGTGCGTGTTGTGGGTGGAGAAAATGTAAATATATTAATTTAGCACACGCAAAGTGATTTATCAAACCTGAAAGCAATTTTGCTCATAGAAACTGCGTCTATATTTAACACGTCTCAGAGGGAGGTGCAAACGGTTTGTAAGCGTAATTGCGCACACATGTCTGCGGTTATTGTTGCAAGAAGGAGACGCCGAGACGCATTTTTCACCCTCGTGTGAACATTTGTGGGATGAATGAGGAAACTATCATCAGAACATGTCGCCTATCCAGCCTGGCCAGTTTGGAGCTGTTGGAGGAACTCAGAGCGGATTTGGAGCCAGCTACGAGAAGGAGTCAAGCAGTACCTGTAATAACAAAACTCCTTGCAAGTTTACTATTATTATTATTATATTTATATTATGATACGCCAATTTTTCTTTTGTTCTTCTTCTGATGTCTTGGTATCTCCTTTTCACTTCATCCACTGTTCGCCTGTTTTTTCCAACAGCATTAACTTTTTCACCGATTTTCTCCCACACAGCTTTCCTTTGCGCGACCGTCAGATTCCTTTGCTGCAGCTCATTGAAATGTTTATTCGCTTCTTCTACCAACACTTCTAACTCCAAAGGGTCGAATTTCACTTTGCGCTTACACACACACACACACACACACACACACACACACACACACACACACACACACCTGTGGATGACAGAGCTGAGGATTGATCCCACATCTCCATGTTGCAGAACGGCGTCTTAAACCACTGGACCATCTTCAGCGCTGAAACCAGCCAACAACCAGAGAGAGAAAGAGGATCAGACTGAAGTTCAAACATCACAACATAAAACTGTTTCAAATTTAGACTTCAGACACTGTTATTACTATTAAAATAAACTGAATAAATAAAGACATGGGATGTTTCATTCAGTGTGTAATGGACATATATATAATGTATTAGTTTCACTTTTTGAATTGAATTAGTGACATAGGCCTTAATAAACTCTCCCATGACATTCTCATGCACCTGTACATCAGAAAACAATAGGAGTGATAGGTACAGTAGGATATGCAATAATTAACTACTGCATACATCTTGACAGCTCCACTTTACACTGTTGATTTGTATAATCCCAACAGACATGTCCAGTGATGTTCAGCTCTCTGTGTTTACATGTGTCTGTTTTGATGATACAAGTCAGCTCCTGAAATGTGTTTCTCTTCTATAAAACACATTCTACATCGCGGAGGCAACGTCTCTCCACTTAGGGCTTCCTTCAGCTTTGAAACGGGGCAGAGCTCCGTGGGAAACACCTGCCTGACACAGCAACGTAGGGAACCGTGCACGTCCGCGGCGCACAGCTCCACGGACATGCACGGGGGGAAAAAACGGCGTCGCCGTCGCACCGAATGCACGTGGCTACGCGCCACTTTGGGTTGTGAGCGCGCATGTCGCGCGTCTACATTGGAAGCTAATAGGTAGGCTGTTATCAGTATAATCAGAGGCAACCATGAATGAGTTCGCCTCAGTTTCACGTGATTGTCACTGTCAGCCTGTTAATTTTACTGACCCGAGCTGAGACGCACCCCAAGTGTCGGCGGCTTTTTAACTCCTTAAATAATTGTGCTCCAGTATAATCGGTACGCCTGAAACTCATCCAGTGAGAAACGTTCCGCGGTGCAAATATAAGTGCGATTAAAATGCGTTAATTTTTTTAACGCGTTAATTTTTGTGTAATTAATTAATCTTAATTAACGTGTTAAAGTCCCGGCCCTAATTAAAATCATTTGTTTGTTTCTGCTTGAAATCAATTAAATATCAAATATAAGTTTTGGTCCAACTAGGGATTCAAACCCCAACATCAGACTGTGGGTCTGTGGGTTTAACCACTGGACCATGTTCACTTATGGCAACACCAAACAACCAGAGAGAGAAAGAGGATCAGACCGAAGGAGGACTGTTGAAAAGTCACCGAGAAAAGTTGACAGACAAGAACTTCAAACTGAACTCCTGACCTCCACATGGACACATTTTCTCTGTTTACAAAGAAACTTACGTCACCACTCAGTCAATAATCAATGTGATGATAACATGTTCAGTGTGTACGTGCTCGATGTCATCGTTGTCACCTCAGTCAGCCTCCCTGGTCAGCTGCTGAGATTGCTGAGAGCTCACACACACACACACATACACACACACTGTTCCCTCTAATGACAGCAGGTTGAGTGTAATAGCCCTTTAATTGGCTCTCTTGCTATCACTTTGTCACATCTACAGCCTGCTGAGTGTGTGTGTGTGTGTGTGTGTGTGTGTGTGTGTGTGTGTGCGTGTGTGTGTGTAAAGACTGTCTCTGCATGATAGATAGCCTCATTTAAACCTCACACACACACACACACACACACACACAGACACACAGACACACACCGTGAGGGCCTGGAGGAAGCATTGACCGCAGTGTCGCCGTGCCGATATGTGAAGGATGAATCTCATTGGCTGGTTACATCTTCATACCAGCTTGCCTGCCTAGGAGCAAGGCAGCGTGTCACCGGACTGACCCTGATAACATGATTACCTATATATTGATTATTGTTTGGACTCATGGACTGTGACATCACGTGTTGACACTGATGAGTCGGATATATGTTTATATAAATACTGTATGTTTATATAAATACTGTATATGTTTATATAAATAATTTATATGTTTATATAAATACTATATATGTTTATATAAATACTATCTATGTATAGAGAAATACTATATATGTTCATATAAATACTATATATGTATATATAAATACGATATATGTATATATCAATATAATATGTGTATATATGAATACTGTATATGTTTATATAAATACTATATAGGTATATGTAAATACTATATAGGTATGTAAATACTGTATATGTATATATAAATATGAGGGTGTCACGTTTCTACAAAATCCTTGATTCGATTTTCGATCTTTCTTTGTTTTTTCTTTAACCACAGATGACCATGTCATGTCTAGTTTAGTCTGGGGTCATTGGTTTTGTGCTTTATGTTCCTCTCCCCCTCCCTCCTCCCTCACTGCTGATGGCTTTGCAACTTACTTTACTAAGAAAGTAAAAGACATCAGCTCTTCATTTACTCCGATGTCCTCCCAGAAAGCACCTCCCCCAACCCTCACCTCTGACAGCCTGACCTGCTTCAGCCCTCTCTCCTCTGAAGACGTTCACACACTAGAGACGTCTAACCGTGCCACCACCTGTTCCCTCGACCCGATTCCCTCCTCTCTTCTCCAAAACATGTCGCACGACATCTTGCCTAACCTCACCACCCTGATCAACTCCTCCCTCACTTCAGGCCGTATTCCAGCTCCTTTCAAGACAGCTACAGTAAAGCCACTCCTAAAGAAACCCACTCTAGACTCAGCTGACATCCGAAACTACAGACCTGTATCTCTTCTCTCATTCCTCTCTAAAACCCTGGAACGTGCCTTCTACAACCAACTGTCCTCCTACCTTTTGCAAAACGACCTCTTTGACCTCCATCAGTCAGGCTTCAGGACTGCTCACTCCACTGAGACGGCCCTCCTCACAGTGACTGAGTCTCTCCGGGCCGCCAGAGTCTCGTCCCACTCGTCAGTCCTCGTCCTCCTCGACTTATCCTCTGCGTTTGACACAGTCAACCACCAAATCCTCCTCTCCACTCTGGCCAAACTTGGCATCACTGACTCTGCTCTAACCTGGCTCACATCATACCTGACAGAACGCACCTTTCAGGTCACGTGGAATGGCTCCTTGTCCAAACCCTGCTCCCTGGAAACTGGTGTCCCTCAAGGCTCAGTACTAGGACCGCTTCTGTTTTCACTATACACTAGATCACTGGGCTCTGCAATCACATCACATGGATTCTCTTACCACAGTTATGCTGACGACACCCAGCTGTTCCTCTCCTTTCCCCCATCCTCCAACACCCACGTTGTCACGTGCATCTCTGAATGTCTGGCAGACATCTCCGCTTGGACAACTGCCCGTCATCTCAAGCTCAACCTCAGTAAAACTGAACTCCTCTTCATCCCAGGGAAAGACTGCCCTGACATGGACCTGTCGGTCACGGTCGAGAACGTCACAGCATCGCCTTCATCGACTGCAAAGAACGTGGGCGTGGTCGCTGGTCATCTCCCGCCTCCACTACTGCAGCTCGCTCTTGGCCGGACTCCCAGCCTCTGCGACTAAACCGTTGCAATGTATCCAGAACGCTGCAGCGCGCCTCGTTTTAAATCTACCCATGACCTCCACTGGCTTCCTGTTGTGGCCCGCATCAGATTCAAGACCATGGTGCTGGCCTTCAAGGCCGTCAACCGAACTGAACCCGTCTACCTCCAAACACTGATCAGACCACACGCCCTAGTGCGAGCACTTCGCTCTACTACATCAGCTGGCTGGCTGGTACCGCCATCGCTGAGAGCAAACAAAGACCGCACAGCGAAATCCCGACTCTTCTCTGTTCTGGCGCCTCAGTGGTGGAATGAACTCCCGACCAACGTCAGGACAGCAGAGTCACTCGCCATCTTTCGCAAAAGACTCAAGACTCACTTGTTCAGACTTCACCTCGACCTGCATAGCATAACTCCCTCCCCCCCCCACCCCAAACAAAAAATTAATTTATTTATATGCACTTGTATGTTCTGACCCTCAGCACTTAAATCTTAGCACTTATGTACTGAAGGTGTCCTTGATAAATAGCAACTACTTTGCTCAGATGAGGGCTTGAATATTGTTTCTATCTTTTCTACTTTATCGACGGTGATATGTTGTGGTTTCTTTCTTGTGACAAATGTACTTATTGTAAGTCGCTTTGGACAAAAGCGTCTGCTAAATGCCCTAAATGTAAATGTGAATGTATATTGGAGGAACATCTGAGAAACTCACGCGGATCTTTAACAAACATCATATCCCGGTATAATGTTGAAGTTCTTCCTTTTTTTTCCACATTTCAGAGGAAACAACTCCTGATAGACAGAAAGCACTGTAGATATCACAGCATGCACTGGTCGGATCATCTAACAACTCCATGTTGTTTCCTGCAGCGCCACCATCAGGTCATATGGTTATAACTGACTCTTCAATACTTTCAGCTTGTTATTTAAAGGCTTTCAATGAAGTGTCAGAGGTCGCTGTGTGTGTGTGTGTGCAAGTGTGTGTGTGTATGTGTGGCTCTGCTGCAGAACACTTCCTGCTTATCACGCGAGGACACACACAGCGTCGTCTTTCAACCACTGAACAAACACACAAACACTCACATGAAGCACAGTTAAGTCGTCTGAGTCTATTTTAGTCATCAAACAGCTCGTTAGGGCCACAAGGCCCCTGGGGGCCCCTATCAGTGCTGACAGCTGTGTGTGTGTGTGTGTGTGTGCGTGTTTATGTGTGAGGACTCAGTCAGACTCACAGTTTCTTTTTCAGTCGAGTGTTTTCTGTTGATTCACTTTGATGAGTAAATCTGAACACTTCTAAAAGTGTGTGTGTGTGTGTGTGTGTGTGTGTGTGTGTGTGTCTCTGTGTGTGTGTGAGTGTGTGTGTGTGTGTGTTTGTGCGGTTAGAAACAGGAAATTGATAGTTGAAAACAGGAAGTAACGTGATGAAAAGTTTGGGTCAGTTTGAATCAGTCGGGTTTCTTCCCCACAGGTGAGTCTCAGTGGTCGTACGCCTGAGTGAGGGTGGCCTCTGATTGGCTGTCGTCATCTGATGTGTTAATAAGTTGCGAACTGAAACAGGAAGTGCCCTGCTGTATATATGTATATACATATAAATATATAAATAGTAGGGCCGGGACTTTAACGCGTTAATTAAGATTAATTAATTACACAAAAATTTACGCGTTAAAAAAATTAAGGCATTTTAATCGCACTTATATTTGCACCGTAGAACGTTTCTCACTGGATGAGTTTCAGGCGCACCGATTAAACTGGAGCACAATTATTTAAGGAGTTAAAAAGCCGCCGACACTTGGGGTGCGTCTCAGCTCGGGTCACTAAAATTAACAGGCTGACAGTGACAATCACGTGAAACTGAGGCGAACTCATTCATGGTTGCCTCTGATTATACTGATAACAGTCTACCTATTAGCTTCCAATGTGGACGCGCGACATGCGCGCTCACAACCCAAAGTGGCGCGTAGCCACGTGCATTCGGTGCGACGGCGACGCCGTTTTTCCCCCCGTGCATGTCCGTGGAGCTGTGCGCCGCGGACGTGCACGGTTCCCTACGTTGCTGTGTCAGGCAGGTGTTTCCCACGGAGCTCTGCCCCGTTTCAAAGGTGAAGGAAGCCCTAAGTGGAGAGACGTCGCCTCCGCGATGTAGAATGTGTTTTATAGAAGAGAAACACATTTCAGGAGCTGACTTGTATCATCAGAACAGACACATGTAAACACAGAGAGCTGAACATCACTGGACATGTCTGTTGGGATTATACAAATCAACAGTGTAAAGTGGAGCTGTCAAGATGTATGCAGTAGTTAACTATTGCATATCCTACTGTACCTATCACTCCTATTGTTTTCTGATGTACAGGTGCATGAGAATGTCATGGGAGAGTTTATTAAGGCCTATGTCACTAATTCAATTCAAAAAGTGAAACTAATACATTATATATATGTCCATTACACACCGAATGAAACATCCCATGTCTTTATTTATTCAGTTTATTTTAATAGTAATAATTATGGCTAACATTCAATGAAGACCTAAAATTCAGTATCTCCAAAAAGTTAAATATTACAAAGGAACTTTTTTTTTCCTATCTTTTTTTTTATTCAGTCATTATTCAATGGTATACTAAAACCTATATGAAAAAAATTGCTTCTCACTGTTCTCAGGTCAAATATTTATATGCGATTAAAAATGCGATTAATTTCGATTAATTAATTACAAAGCCTCTAATTAATTAGATTAATTTTTTTAATCGAGTCCCGGCCCTAATAAATATATATATGTATATATATGTGTATATTTTTATATATGTATATATGTATGTATGTACATGTAATACAGATCCTATCAAAATAAAACAGTTTCCTCAGAAACAGGTAACCATAGAAACCATCCTGTCAGCTATTCAGATGCCCGACGGCAAAACAGTTTAACCTAATAGACTCTAAACACACACACACACACACACACACACACACACACACACACACACACACACCTGTAAAACCTCAGACACAATAAAGCGTATCACAGTGAGTCTTTAAACAGTTTGGAGGTTTATTGTTTCTGTTTTTATTCAAACCAGCTCAGTTTTTATTGGCTGCAGCCACCGACTCCCCGCCTCCAGCAGGACGCCTATATTTGGTTAGCACATATTGACAGGATGCACATATTTGGTTATAAGAGATTATATTGTACTATAGAGTCTCTCTCTCTCTCTGGGAGAGACACACACACACGACTCACCCAAAACGTCTGCAGCCGTTCTGTCAGTCAGCGTCTATCAGAGGCGTTTTGTCTTCTCTTCAACAACACTCGTACGATGTTCAGATCCACAGACAAAGTCGTGCTCGGTTGGATCTCACCTGAACTCCGAACTGAACTCAGTCGATCCTTCAGGTTTCCCTCCGAGGTGTGGACCCTGCCCAGAGACACACACAAGTAAAAATCTAACAAAAAAACAAAGAATTCAGAATATAGAAATAAAATAAATAAATGTATGTACTGTGATGGTGTGTGTGAGCCTGGTGGTTCTGGACCGGATGCTCTGGGACCAGAACTCTTTGTGTTTGAGCTGATTGTGGTCTCTGATGATCCTGCACATGGACGGCAGCATCCTGGTGAACTGTCCTGGTTTCCTGTTTTATTTTCGAGATTATATCCTCACATGTTACTTTCCACTTCCTGTCTTTGTCTGTTTCCTGTCTTCTGTTCCTGCTCACCTGTGTTCCCTCAGTTCGTCCCTCCTGTGTGTTTACGTGGGTGTGTTCCCTGCAGTCTCTGTTGGTTTGTCTGTTTCTGGCTCCTGTCTTCCTGTCGTCTGTTCCCTGATCTTTTCTTTGCTGACCTCCTTTTTGTCGCTTGGATTTATTTTAACAAAGCTCACTTTTAGTTTTCCAGCCCGTTCCCTTTGCTCAAACTGTGACGAGGATCCTCTCAGTGGTTCTGTGAGTCCATGTTGACCGTCCTCTAGCTGCAGAAGAAGAAGAGTCGACGTCTCACTGTCTTTGTGGCGGTGTCGGTGTGGTGACACCTCAAACACATCGAGGACTTCTGCTGTTCTTCCTCTGGAAAGATTTGAGTCCTGGTGATGTTGAGTCAGGACACGACGACTGGCTTCTTAATGTAAATACTTTAAATTTGAACAGAAAACAGAAGAATTCAGCCCTCTCATGTGAACTGGTGAAAAGTAATATATCACAGTGTTCATTCATCATGTTTGTCAGCCTCTGGATGGTGCGACCGTCCTGACCAACAGAAACATCTTTAAAGCTTTCCAAGAAAGAGGAATTCGTCCAGGACAACTCCCGTCTTCACTTCTCGTGGTGTTAACGTTTGGTCGACTTTGGTCATTCGCCTGGACTCCTGCATGTGTGACCCTCAACGTTAAGTGTTCAGTTAAAATGATTTATTATCTGCAAATCAAACTTTAGTGATGAGAAAGTAAAGATTTATCTTCAGAATGAATCATTAATGAAGCCTTTCAGCTCCGTCACATACAGAACATCTTCCAACGGCAAGAAGACGGAATGAAAACACAACGTACATGATTTTAAGGAGAGCGTTGTCTAAACACTGACAGCAGCAGCATTTATAGCCTCAGCAGGTTATTATTAGAGCGGCTCGTTGAGATGAATGGAAATCCTTCACTTTTACAGGGAAGTCGACACATAAAAAACTTTAACTGCACTTTTTACTGCCATCTATAGACAACACACACACACACACACACACACACACACAGATTCAATTAGTTCCTCTGTAGAAGACAAAAGCATAAACAGCGCTCACTAACTGTCTGAACGCCGCCTCAGCAGAAACTAAACTGGTAACATCTCAATCCTCTGTTGGATTCACACACACACACACACACACACACACACACATATTGTAATGAATATCCAGGTTGCCCACAGCAGCAGGAGGATGTTGTTGTATTCAGCAGATTTGAGGTTTTCCCTGCAGACTCTGACAGTCGGACTGAAGGTCTTCAAACGTCTTCAGAGTTTGTGCCTGCAGGCCGAACACACACATCACACATCTGTGTTCAACAGTGACAACATGCAAAACACTGATGGTACATTTCTGCTGTTATCAGGCTCTTCCACAGGAGCTCTTTCAACTGCTCGCTGCAGCACTTCGCCTTCAACGATCATCTTTAAGTCTGAACAATACCCATCAGATCTGTCCTGAGACGAGACTGAACGCACGTCACATGTAAAATGACCTGACGGTGAATCATCTGTCCTGACAGGACGACACGGATCAGCTGTTAACAAGACAACAATACATCTGTTTTAAACTCTCGTCTTGTCTCCTTCACGTCAGAAGCGTTTCCATTGAACTGCCAAGAAAATCTGCAAGAAACTTTGGCAACAACAAAAATTATAGAAGAAGAAACAAAGGATTTTGTGTCCTGTGTGCTCTGTGAGCAGCGCCGCCCCTCCCTAAACGCAGAACACGCGCTGTGCGTAGGGCCCCACGATCCGTGGGGGGCCCCGTTTTGCGCAAGGGGACGCATTCTCTGCAAATGTGCAAAGTATGCGCATCGCTGCCGTGAGGCGCGCGTAGAGCACCAAGTCAGCCCGAGGGAGGAGAGCACACGTTGCCGCAATGATTGACAGCACGCAGCATCTGACCAATCAGCGGTCAGATGCGCCGACAGGCAGTTGGATGCAGGTGGAGAGATGGCGTCCAAACGGCAATATGAATCGGGAGCAAGCAAAAGAAAGACAAAGTCTAAACAAGAGGAGGCTCGTGCTTCACTTGAAGGTGGGTTTGTTGTTGAAATAAAAAAGAAAACTTTGTGGCATAAACACCCCAGCTGTTAGCATGCTAGCTGCTAGCATGCTAATCATGAGACAGAAGAGAGGATAATTCTGTCTAGATGTGGACTGGAGATTCAATTTTCCAGCGGCCCTGATTATCATTTATTGAATGATATCATAATTTCATTGTGTAATTTACCATTAAGACCAAAACAAATCTTAATAATCTGTTTGTATGATGGATTTCTTGTCATAACAGGGTCCATGCTGAAGTTTGTTACTAAGGGTGACACGGAGCCAGCGGCCAGTACCTCACAAGGGCCATGAGGCACCATGTCTACTGAAGCAGCCTGCATCTGTAAAAGGCTTGTTCCATTGTTGAAAGAGGCAGTTCATTTGATTTGTTCCTACTAATAAAGGTTGTAAACCTAAATGGCATTTGGTGATACAGTCATTTTGTAAAGGGGGGGGGCCTCAAAATACAATTCTGCTTAGGGCCCCAATTTGGCCAGGGGCGGCCCTGTCTGTGAGACACGGGAAGTTAGCGTGACGACAAAGGTAACACACAAATCTTTTAATGAACAACCTGTCTGAACAGCTGGCAGCTCCGCTCATCACTGATTCGTCTTCATGCCACTGAAAACGATCTCTCACGTTACGGATGTTTCTGTCCGTCTGTAGAGAGAGGCACTTCCCTGTGTTGAACACCAGGAGGCGTCCGTCTGTAAAACTGTGCTCACCTGAACTCCTCCCCACCTGAGAGCTCGGCCTCTACCTGCAGACAGGTGGGCATACACTGCTATCAGGCCTGTGATTGGTCCATCTTCAGGGGTCCACATCCAGACCGCTTCACCTGGATTAGCGGCCCCAGACTACCCACGATGCTCTGGGGAAGCTGATGAGGCAGCTTGTTGCCATGGTAACCTGTGATGTTTATGAGTGAGCTGACTGACTTTGTTTCAACAGTGAGAGTGTAAATGTCACCTGTGACACACTGCTGTTGTTTGGATGCAGAGCACACACACACACACACACACACACACACACACACACACACACACTCAGTGATAATCTGATGCTAATAAAGCAGCAGTGTGTTGGCAGAGGGCCGACTGGTGACCTTTACATGATGATGAAAGACAAATGTCACCAGTGTAACAGTGTTTGTGTGTGTGTGTGTGTGTGTGTGTGTGTGTGTGTGTGTGTGTGTGTGTGTTACTGTGACTTTGACTGCTGGAGTTGAGAGAAGAGTAGCTGCTCCGTCTCTCAGGTGAGTTCTGTCCAGGTGAGTCTGTGAGGGAGGAGCTTAAAGCCTGAGACTGAAGCTGAAGACTTGTTTTAACTCACGTAACTTAAAGTAACGTAACTAATCGTATTCCCGACTGACTCAGCCACGTAGCACTAATGTCAAAAACTAAAATGTTTAACATAACATATCATAACTCTCCTCCTCCTCTCCTCCTCTCCTCCTCTCTCCTCCTCTTCTTCCTCCTCCTCTCCTCCTCTCCTCTCATCTTCTTCCTCCTCCTCCTCTCCTCCTCTTCTTCCTCCTCTCTCCTCCTCCTCCTCCCCTCTCCTCCTCCTCTCTCCTCCTCCTCTCTCCTCCTCTCCTCCTCTCTCCTCCTCCTCTCCTCCTCTCCTCCTCTTCTTCCTCCTCCTCTCCTCCTCTCCTCTCATCTTCTTCCTCCTCCTCCTCTCCTCCTCTTCTTCCTCCTCTCTCCTCCTCCTCCTCCCCTCTCCTCCTCCTCTCTCCTCCTCCTCCTCTCCTCCTCCTCCTCTCTCCTCCTCCTCCTCTCCTCCTCTCCTCCTCTTCTTCCTCCTCCTCCTCCTCTCTCCTCCTCCTCCTCTCTCCTCCTCTCTCCTCCTCCTCTCTTCTCCTTCTCCTCCTCCTCTTCCTCTCTCCTCCTCCTCTTCCTCTCTCCTCCTCCACCTCCTCCTCTTCCTCTCTCCTCCTCCTCCTCCTCTCTCCTCTCTCCTCCTCCTCTCTTCTCCTCCTCCTCCTCCTCCTCCTCTTCCTCTCTCCTCCTCCTCCTCCTCTCTCCTCCTCCTCTCTCCTCCTCTCTCCTCCTCTCTTCTCCTCCTCCTCCTCCTCCTCCTCTTCCTCTCTCCTCCTCCTCCTCCTCTCTCCTCTCTCCTCCTCTCTTCTCCTCTTCCTCCTCCTCTTCCTCCTCCTCTCTCCTCCTCCTCTCCATACTAACCTTGTTTTACCTTCATCTCTTCGTCCCTCCTGGTTTCTTTTCATTTTTCCATCTTCGTTGTTCAAACTGAATTTCACTCACAGTGTGTGTGTGTGTGTGTGTGTGTGTGTGTGTGAGTGTGTGGTGTGTGTGAGTGTGTGTGTGGTGTATGTGTGTGTGTGAGTGTGTGTGTGAGTGTGTGAGTGTGTGTGGTGTGTGTGTGTGAGTGTGTGAGTGTGTGTGGTGTGTGTGTGTGAGTGTGTGTGTGTGTGTGTGTGTGTGTGAGTGTGTGGTGTGTGTGAGTGTGTGTGTGGTGTATGTGTGTGTGTGAGTGTGTGTGTGAGTGTGTGTGAGTGTGTGTGGTGTGTGTGTGTGAGTGTGTGTGTGGTGTATGTGTGTGTGTGAGTGTGTGGTGTGTGTGAGTGTGTGTGTGGTGTATGTGTGTGTGTGAGTGTGTGTGTGTGTGTGTGGTGTATGTTGCCGCGGTGACGGGTAATGGGAAATTGATTGTGACAAAACGACATTACAGACGAACATTTCCATAAGAGTTTATTTACGTCCTGTTACCGTGGGGAACATCATCTCCCTTCATATTCCTCCTCCGTTGCCGTGGCGCTGATGTGATGCGGGCAGGTCGTCCCCGGCTGTGGTGGCGGCCTCTGGGGGAATCGAACCTACGGCGTCCGCTAACAAATGAACAGCCCCGCCAAACGGGCCGCAGTCATCTCTTCATTTAACCCGAGCGGCGCTGCGGCCGCCCCACACACTCCAAATCAAGACTTAATTTCATTCCCATGATGCCCTGCTTCAGCGTGGCGCCGGCGTTTGGTCGGTGGTTTATTGGCAGATATGAAGGAGGCGACGGGCCGCAGCGCAGTAATTATAGCTGTAATAACCCGACGTCGTCCATGTAGATGGAAACAAATCATATGTATGTATACAGGCAGGCAGAGGGGCTGATGGGTATTTGATTTGTCCTTGTTTCCCTGCGTCTGTGTCTCCTTAATGTCGGAGAGAAAATTCATTTCCAACCAGTCAGATGCTGCCTGTGTCAGTGTGAGTCTGTGTGAGTCTGCTGTCTGTGTGAGTCAGTGTGAGTCTGTGTGAGTCTGCTGTCTGTGTGAGTCAGTGTGAGTCTGTGTGAGTCTGCTGCCTGTGTGTCAGTGTGAGTCTGTGTGAGTCTGCTGTCTGTGTGAGTCAGTGTGAGTCTGTGTGAGTCTGCTGCCTGTGTCAGTGTGAGTCTGTGTAAGTCAGTGTGAGTCTGTGTGAGTCAGTGTGAGTCTGCTGCCTGTTCAGTGTGAGTCTGTGTGAGTCAGTGTGAGTCTGTGTGAGTCTGTGTGAGTCAGTGTGAGTCTGTGTGAGTCTGTGTGAGTCAGTGTGAGTCTGCTGTCTGTGTGAGTCAGTGTGAGTCTGTGTGAGTCTGTGTGAGTCAGTGTGAGTCTGTGTGAGTCTGCTGCCTGTTCAGTGTGAGTCTGTGTGAGTCTGTGTGAGTCTGTGTGAGTCTGCTGCCTGTGTCAGTGTGAGTCTGTGTAAGTCTGCTGTCTGTGTGAGTCAGTGTGAGTCTGTGTGAGTCTGCTGTCTGTGTGAGTCAGTGTGAGTCTGTGTGAGTCTGCTGCCTGTGTGTGTCAGTGTGAGTCTGTGTGAGTCTGCTGTCTGTGTGAGTCAGTGTGAGTCTGTGTGAGTCTGCTGCCTGTGTCAGTGTGAGTCTGTGTAAGTCAGTGTGAGTCTGTGTGAGTCAGTGTGAGTCTGTGTGAGTCTGCTGTCTGTGTGAGTCAGTGTGAGTCTGTGTGAGTCTGCTGCCTGTGTCAGTGTGAGTCTGTGTAAGTCTGCTGTCTGTGTGAGTCAGTGTGAGTCTGTGTGAGTCTGCTGTCTGTGTGAGTCAGTGTGAGTCTGTGTGAGTCTGCTGCCAGCGTGTGTCAGTGTGAGTCTGTGTGAGTCTGCTGTCTGTGTGAGTCAGTGTGAGTCTGTGTGAGTCTGCTGTCTGTGTGAGTCAGTGTGAGTCTGTGTGAGTCTGCTGCCTGTGTGTGTCAGTGTGAGTCTGTGTGAGTCTGCTGTCTGTGTGAGTCAGTGTGAGTCTGTGTGAGTCTGCTGCCTGTGTCAGTGTGAGTCTGTGTAAGTCAGTGTGAGTCTGTGTGAGTCAGTGTGAGTCTGCTGCCTGTTCAGTGTGAGTCTGTGTGAGTCAGTGTGAGTCTGTGTGAGTCAGTGTGAGTCTGTGTGAGTCAGTGTGAGTCTGCTGTCTGTGTGAGTCAGTGTGAGTCAGTGTGAGTCTGCTGTCTGTGTGAGTCAGTGTGAGTCAGTGTGAGTCTGTGTGGGTCAGTGTGAGTCAGTGTGAGTCAGTGTGAGTCTACAGAGACTCGCAGATCAAACTGAAGCTGAGAGACAAAAGTGTTCTTCTTTCTCTCTGATCCTGTTTGACTGCTGTCTGTACTCTGTGCTCATTACTCAGTACTCAGTACTCTGTACTCAGTACTCTGTGCTCTGTGCTCATTACTCAGTACTCAGTACTCTGTACTCAGTACTCTGTGCTCTGTACTCTGTACTCAGTGCTCTGTGCTCATTACTCAGTACTCAGTACTCTGTACTCTGTGCTCTGTACTCTGTACTCTGTACTCAGTGCTCTGTGCTCAGTACTCAGTACTCAGTACTCTGTGCTCAGTACTCAGTACTCAGTACTCAGTACACTGTACTCTGTACTCAGTGCTCTGTGCTCTGTGCTCATTACTCAGTACTCAGTACTCTGTACTCTGTACTCAGTGCTCTGTACTCTGTGCTCAGTGCTCTGTACTCTGTACTCTGTACTCTGTACTCTGTACTCAGTGCTCTGTGCTCTGTGCTCTGTGCTCATTACTCAGTACTCAGTACTCTGTACTCAGTGCTCTGTGCTCTGTACTCTGTACTCAGTGCTCTGTGCTCATTACTCAGTACTCAGTACTCTGTACTCTGTGCTCTGTACTCTGTACTCTGTACTCAGTGCTCTGTGCTCAGTACTCAGTACTCAGTACTCTGTGCTCAGTACTCAGTACTCAGTACTCAGTACACTGTACTCTGTACTCAGTGCTCTGTGCTCTGTGCTCATTACTCAGTACTCAGTACTCTGTACTCTGTACTCAGTGCTCTGTACTCTGTGCTCAGTGCTCTGTACTCTGTACTCTGTACTCTGTACTCTGTACTCAGTGCTCTGTGCTCTGTGCTCTGTGCTCATTACTCAGTACTCAGTACTCAGTACTCAGTACTCTGTGCTCAGTACTCAGTACTCAGTACACTGTACTCAGTGCTCAGTGCTTAGTGCTCTGTGCTTATTACTCAGTACTCTGTACTCAGTGCTCAGTGCTTAGTGCTCTGTGCTCTGTGTTCAGTACTCAGTAATCTGTACTCTGTACTCTGTACTCTTTACCTGCAGATCACCTGACCCGTACCTGAGGGTCACCTGTTCTGTACCTGAGGGTCACCTGACCTGTACCTGAGGGTCACCTGACACGTACCTGCAGATCACCTGACATGTACCTGAGGGTCACCTGACATGTACCTGAGGGTCACCTGACATGTACCTGCAGATCACCTGACCCGTACCTGAGGGTCACCTGACAGGTATCTGAGGTTCACCTGATCAGTACCTGTCGGTCACCTGACAGGTATCTGAGGGTCACCTGACCAGTACCTGTGGGTCACCTGACACATGCCTGTGGGTCACCTGACACATACCTGAGGGTCACCTGACACATACCTGTGGGTCACCTGACAGGTATCTGAGGGTCACCTGACAGCTCATGTGACCATAAAATGAAATACATTCAGAACTTGACCTGACAAATCTAATGAATATGTAATGAACCCTGTAGGTCAATTTGTGATACCAAAGGTCAAAGTTCAGCCAAACTGAAGGGGGCGGGTCACTTTATGACAGGAAGTGACTCTGCATGCATCCTCTCTCTGTGTGTCGTCCTGTTGATGTGATCTGATTGGACGGCTGATCTCTCGGTCATCATCTAATATTAACAAGCTGCAGCTATTAACTATTAACGAGTAGCTGAGCTCATTAATTATTAACAAGGCGGTGAGTTCCCCTCATGTTTTAACGACATCGTCCTGTCAGAGAGCATCACATCACACACACACACACACACACACACACACACACATACACCCACCAATTTATTAGAATAATTAATGAGCTGTTGCTGCATTCCTATTGGTCTCAGTTTCACTTATATTTAATTATTCATGAGGAGGCGTGGCTAATGCATCATTTACACTCATTGATTTGTTTGAATATTGAGACTGAAAAGACATAATGACCTGGATGATGGACTTAAACACACCGTTTGGCATCCACACACACACACACACACACACACACACACTGTACTGTAAGCTGTGAATCAGCTCAGTGTGACTGATAGCTGCATCACTGACTCTTTAATTTGAAAATCCTGTTCAATCAGTGTTTCCTGTCACATGACCTCACAGAGGAGCTGTCAGTCAGAGAGAGAGAGGCTGCTGTTTTATTGATGCTGAACCTCGATCATCCGATTTAGGTGAAAGACACTAAAGTGAAGTCATTAATAATTAATGAGGCTGAACAACAACTGGATAATGGAGCACTCTGTGTGTGTGTGTGTGTGTGTGTGTGTGTGTGTGACAACAACAATAGCCTTTTAGCAGAACATGCTAACTGAAATGTCTCCTGATGTGTTTTTAAAGCTGCCTGTCTGTGAACTGTCACTTCCTGTTTGTTCCACTCTGCTGCTCCCTCCTCCATCATCCTCCTCCTCCATCCTCCTCCTCCTCCATCATCCTCCTCCTCCATCCTCCTCCTCCTCCTCCATCCTCCTCCTCCATCCTCCTCCTCCTCCTCCATCCTCCTCCTCCATCATCCTCCTCCTCCATCCTCCTCCTCCTCCATCCTCCTCCTCCTCCTCCATCATCCTCCTCCTCCATCCTCCTCCTCCATCCTCCTCCTCCTCCATCATCCTCCTCCTCCATCCTCCTCCTCCTCCATCCTCCTCCATCATCCTCCTGCTTCATCATCCTCCTCCTAGGATGGAGGAGGATGATGAAGGAGGAGGATGAAGTCACATGACATGTGACCAGATTCTGACACACTTTGAATGTTTGATCACATTTTTATTTTGAAACTCTGCTCTCTGTTTCCTGCAGTGATTCAAGGTGTTTCCGTCCATCAGGCTGCAGATTGGACGATCCTTCTATAACCTGAGCTGTTAGCTGGTCTGCTGTCCACACCTCCTTCTCCTCTCCTCCTCCCCTCTCCTCCTCCTCCTCCTCCTGCTCCTCCACTCCCCTCCTCCTTCTCCTGCTCCCCTCCCCTCCTCCTCCTCCTCTCCCCTCCTCTCCCCTCCTCCTCCTTCTCCTCCTCCTCCCCTCTCCTCCTCCTCCTGCTCCCCTCCTCCTCCTCCTCCTCCTCCTCTCCTCGCTGGGTCATTTGTCATGGAGGAAATCACAGCTCAAATCTTGCACGGCGGTAATATCTCTGTCATTCACCCTCCTCCCCCCTCCTCCCTCCTCCTCCCCCGTCCTCCCCCTCTCATCTCTGTGCGATGCTATCGGAGGAGAGGAGGTGACAGTCCATCAGAGCACCTCCTCTCTGCTCCCCTGATAACACTCCATGCTTATAATGTTAAGAAGATGATAAGAAATAATAGTGTTTCTTGGTTTCATGTCGCGGTCGGAGAGGAAGCGTCGGGGCCGAGGAGCCGACATCCATCACCTGCTATTTATCAGCTGCGAGCGGCCGCAAACTTTTATAAGAGAAGAAGAAAAATAATAACTGAGCGGCAGAAACAATCATCAGATAGATGGAGGAGGCCGTTATTAGATTAAAACTCCTCTGACAGTCGGCTCCAACTCCTCACATCAACACTTTATCTGCTCCATGTGTCCGGATGGAGCAAAGATTCAGCTGCACTGTGTAATTTGTGTTAACAGGACGAGTCCGATCTGCTGCAGATCCAGGAGCTGAAGACACGTCACATCAGCACTTTACACTTTACTGAAGTTAAAGCACTCAGAGCTGCAGGACGTCTGAGACACCTGAGACACAACTCAGCTCACCACGGCTGGATTCATCAGATCCTTACAAGCTTTACATGTTAGTGTGATTCTGCTTGAAGAAGACAGGAAGTAAAACCGCTTCATATTTCTGAGAGTTTAAACACGATCGTGATGACGTCATCTTCATCTGTGTTCAATCATCACATTCACATTAAAGATCATTTCTATTTAAACGAGCTGTTTTTCATCATGAGGTTATTTCACGTTTGTGACTTTGTGATTAAATAAAAACTGACTGACACACACACACACACACACACAGAAGAAACAAGCTGTGTGTGTGTGATGGATTAGTCACAGTTAGCTCCTCCCTCCTCGTTTACTCCACACAGGAAATCAAACGTTCCTCACACACACTCATAATTCAGCATGTGTGTCTTTTATGCAAATTCAGCCAGCTGATACACACACACACACACACACACACACACACACACACACACACTCTCTCACACACACATACACTCTCTCACACACACACACACACACACACTCTCACACACGCACACACACCCACACAAACACACACACACACACACACACGTGCGTGAGGGATGGCGATCAAACTGCTACCCTGGATACTAATAGCTCCTGATGTGTGTGTGTGTGTGTGTACATGTGTGTGTCTTACCTCAGGCGTACTCTCCAGCCAATCAGGTGAGTCCAATCCTTCTGGGTTTTAATTAGAGAGAAAACACACCTGTCTGTCTGTGGAGCAGCAGACAGGTGTGTGTGTGTGTGTGTGTGTGTGTGTGTGTGTGTGGATGCTGGTGCAGTCAGAAACATGTCCTCCTCACACAGACTTCAGATCAGTGATGAAGGTTTATAAACGATCTCAGGTCATGTGACCAGCTGGACGATCAGGTGAATGTAGATTTGTAACAGAACCGGGCCAAGAACCTAAAGATGGCGTCCGTTCAGTCCAGTGAGAATCGCTCTTCTCTGTCTGGTGATACACAAACAGTTTCTATCTTCCAGGTTTACTTCCTGTTTATGTGCAGTAGAGTTTGTCCTGCTGGCCACACCCACAACTTCCTGCCCTGCCCGTAGAGTTTACGTTGTGATGATGTCACAGCGTCTGCTGAATCATAACAGCAGTCCGTTTACCTGCTGTAGTCTTTGTGGTCTCAGGAAACTGTCCTGACCTCTTGTTGGTCTGCTACACAATCTACAGAATATACGTGCTGAAGGGAGACGACTGGACTTGTTTGAGCTTCTTGAAGACATTTAAACCTTCATCCAAGAGACGTCTTCAGATGAACAACCCACCGACGGCTTCAACCGTCCGACTCCCGACCAGTAAATCAGTAAATCTCAACTGTGTGCCTGCGTCAGTGCAGCAACATGACTGGCTGATATGCTTCCTGGTTCAGCTGTCATAAAGTAGTCGATTGGCTTTTGGGGGAAAGAGGCGGGGCATGTGTCACACAACCGTCAGCTCTGGTGTTACACGTGTCTGCGTGACGTGACGTCACACACAGGAAGTGAAATGTATCTGAACACAGAGAGGAAACAGGAAGTGAGTCTCTGTTAGAGAACGACACTGAACTGAAGGGAGACACACACACCATGTGGTGTGTATGTGTGTGTGTGTGTGTGTGTGTGTGTGTGTGTGTGTGTGTGTGTGTGTGTACTGTATGTTGGGGCAGGGCTGGGGGCTGGGGTGGGGGTGGGGCGGGGCTACAGAAGCTCAAAGGGTCAAAAATAATGAGAGAGATTAATTTAATAACAAGACCTTTATAACGACCTCATCCAACTCACTGATGACTCCACACTGACTGTGTGTGTGTGTGTGTGTGTGTGTGTGTGTTCACTCATTAGAGATTTGAAAAGACAGACTGTGCAAACCTGTCGTCTCTCATTCCTCCCCTACATTTATCATCATCCACACACACACACACACACACACACACACACACACACACACAGCAAACGTGTGTGTGTGTGTGTGTGAGTGAGTGTTGTATTGTTGTGTGTAATCCTTTTCTGAGCAGAAAAGGGTCAAAACCACAAATTAACTTTCTTCTCATTAATTTAACCAGGATTAGCAGCCAATCAGAAACACACACACACACACACACACACACACACACACACACACACAGGATCCGCGTGTGTGTGTGTGTGTTTGGGGGTTAATGGTGTTGATGTTGAGTTTTAATTGCTTTCCATTCAGAGAAAATCCATTAGATAATATTTGCCTCTCTCTCTCTCTCTCTCTCTCTCTCTCTCTCTCTCTCTCTCTCTCAAATTCAAATTCAAATTCAAATTCAAATTCAATTCAAAGGAGCTTTATTGACATGAAAGTTTAACAACAATGTTGCCAAAGCATCAAAACACAACTTGTCCCAACATTCGGACAGAACACAACAAATAACAACACAAACACAACACCAAGATTGATTTACATTAATTATATATACAGTATATACAGTGTGTGTGTGTGTGTGTGTGTGTGTGTGTGTGTGTGTGTATGCAGCAGGTATGCCCGGTCTCCTTCTCCCAGCAGTATTTTAATGTTGAGAGGTGGTTCAGCTCTTTGGACTCTGAGATTACAGAGTTGAACGTGTTAAAATAAATGTTCCTGGTGTCGTTGAATGTTTTACATTGTAGGAGAAAGTGCATCTCTGTCTCAGCCTCACCTGTCGAGCAGTGACCACATGTTGTGTTGTCTTTTGGTTGCCATGATTGTTTGTGTCTTCCTGTTTGGATTGTCAGTTTGTGGTCACTGAGCCTGTACCTGGTGAGCATCTGTCTCTGCTTCCTATCTCTGACAGTAGAGATATTCTGCTGACTCATCATCTTTTTAGGGCTCGATAACATTCTGATTCTTTAGTTTCTTCTCTCCAGTGTTCCAGGTTTCTTTACATTGTGTTATAATGTGTTGACTCTGGTTGTGTTTGGAGAGCAGTGTTGTTGTGAGGCTGGTCAGACTGTCTGAGAGGGGCAGTCAGCCTCAGTACCAGCTGACATAGTTTTCTTTTTTCTTTCTTTCTTTTTGTGTTGTTTCTGTCAGTACAATTATATCAACGTCTTTGATAGATTTCATGAATTCAGGGTTCCTGCTCTTCAGCTCAAAGGTTGAGAAGTGTAGACCCTGAATATTCCAACAGCTGATATGAAATGAACGCATTAAAAAACAAATCAAAATGAACCTGTACAGTGAGACAGATATTAAAATACCTACAACTATATACACATTTAGAATACTAAATAATCATTTCATATGAATTCCATGGAGGTTTGTACTATTTTCATTAATATTATCATTGTGCTGAATATTACTATTGCTATTATTACTATTACTAACTAACAATATATTTCCATGTTGTTCTGTTTATCAAATGGGAAAGTGTCCAGAGTCTGTCTATCTTAGCTGGACAGAAGCCGGGTGTGCAGGGTGCACAGCATCTCTCTGATGTGTCCCAGCTCAGAGGTAGCAGGCGGAGGGAAGCTGCTGCATAGCTACGCTGCTGTGGGTGGGGAGGTGGACCAAGGGGCAGGTGTTGTTGCATAGCTACGCTGCTGTGGGTGGGGAGGTGGACCAAGGGGCAGGTGTTGTTGCATAGTTCTGCTGCTGTGGGTGGGGAGGCGGACCAGGGGCAGGTGTTGTTGCATAGTTCTGCTGCTGTGGGTGGGGAGGGGGACCAGGGGCAGGTGTTGTTGCATAGTTCTGCTGCTGTGGGTGGGGAGGGGGACCAGGGGCAAGTGCTGCTGCATAGTCCTGCTGTAGTGGATGAGGAGGCGGACCAGGGGCAGGTGTTGTTGCATAGTTCTGCTGATGTGGATGAGGAGGGGGACCAGGGGCAGGTGCTGCTGCATAGTCCTGCTGTAGTGGATGAGGAGGCGGACCAGGGGCAGGTGTTGTTGCATAGTTCTGCTGATGTGGGTGGGGAGGTGGACCAGGGGCAGGTGTTGTTGCATAGTTCTGCTGATGTGGGTGGGGAGGGGGACCAGGGGCAAGTGCTGTTGCATAGTCCTGCTGTAGTGGATGAGGAGGGGGACCAGGGGCAGGTGCTGCTGCATAGTCCTGCTGTAGTGGATGAGGAGGGGGACCAGGGGCAGGTGCTGCTGCATAGTCCTGCTGTAGTGGATGAGGAGGCGGACCAGGGGCAGGTGTTGTTGCATAGTTCTGCTGATGTGGGTGGGGAGGCGGACCAGGGGCAGGTGTTGTTGCATAGTTCTGCTGATGTGGGTGGGGAGGCGGACCAGGGGCAGGTGTTGTTGCATAGTTCTGCTGATGTGGGTGGGGAGGTGGACCAGGGGCAGGTGTCGTTGCATAGTTCTGCTGCTGTGGGTGGGGACTGGGACCAGGGGCAGGTGTTGTTGCATAGTTCTGCTGCTGTGGGTGGGGATGGGGACCAGGGTCAGGTGCTGCTGCATAGTTCTGCTGCTGTGGGTGGGGAGGTGGACCAGGGGCAGGTGTTGTTGCATAGTTCTCCTGCTATGGGTGGGGAGGCGGACAAGGGGCAGGTGTTGTTGCATAGTTCTCCTGCTGTGGGTGGGAATGGGGACCAGGGGCAGGTGTTGTTGCATAGTTCTGCTGCTGTGGGTGGGGAGGCGGACAAGGGGCAGGTGTTGTTGCATAGTTCTGCTGCTGTGGGTGGGGAGGGGGACCAGGGTCAGGTGCTGCTGCATAGTTCTGCTGCTGTGGGTGGGGAGGTGGACCAGGGGCAGGTGTTGTTGCATAGTTCTGCTGCTGTGGGTGGGGAGGAGGAAAAGGGGCAGGTGTTGTTGCAAAGCTCCGCTGTAGTGGATGAGGAGGGGGACCAGGGGCAAGTGCTGCTGCATAGTTCTGCTGCTGTGGGTGGGGAGGTGGACCAGGGGCAGGTGTTGTTGCATAGTTCTGCTGCTGTTGGTGGGGAGATGGACCAGGGGCAGGTGTTGTTGCAAAGCTCCGCTGTAGTGGATGAGGAGGGGGACCAGGGGCAGGTATGCTGCATAGTTCTGCTGTAATGGATTAGGAGGGGGACCAGGGGCAGGTGCTGCTGCATAGCTCTGCTGTAAATGGATGGGGAGGTGGACCAGGGGCAGGTATGCTGCATAGTTCTGCTGTAATGGATTAGGAGGGGGACCAGGGGCAGGTGCTGCTGCATAGCTCTGCTGTAAATGGATGGGGAGGTGGACCAGGGGCAGGTATGCTGCATAGTTCTGCTGTAATGGATTAGGAGGGGGACCAGGGGCAGGTGCTGCTGCATAGTCCTGCTGTAGTGGATGAGGACGGGGTCCAGAGGCAGGTGCTGCTGCATAGTCCTGCTGTGGGTGGGGAGGGGGACCAGGGGCAGGTGTTGTTACATAGCTCTGCTGTAGTGGATGGGGAGGTGGACCAGGGGCAGGTATGCTGCATAGTTCTGCTGTAGTGGATGAGGAGGGGGACCAGGGGCAGGTGCTGCTGCATAGTGCTGCTGTAGTGGATGAGGAGGGGGACCAGGGGCAGGTGCTGCTGCATAGTCCTGCTGTAGTGGATGAGGAGGGGGACCAGGGGCAGGTGCTGCTGCATAGTGCTGCTGTAGTGGATGAGGAGGGGGTCCAGAGGCAGGTGCTGCTGCAAAGCTCCGCTGCTGTGGGTGGGGAGGGGGACCATGGGCAGGTGCTGCTGTATAGTTCTGCTGCCGATGCTGTAAAGGGGGATGGTGGGCAGGGACCGAGGAGGGAGAAAGTAGCCTCCTCTAGTTGTGTTTCACAGTGGTGAGGTGGGTGTGTGGGGAGTGGGAGGTCCAGGCTGAGCTGTTGTGTCTCCTCACAGCAGTGGGGATGATCCTGAGGTGGTGATGGAGAGGAGGATGTATTGGATGGTCTCTGAAGCTTCTAGTAGAAGAGAGGGTGGAAGGACTGCGTCCTAGGGCCATGTGTTTAAGGGTGTTTGCAAAGATCTTCACCTTCTCTCTGTGAAGATGGAGACCATCATAGAGGTCCCAGGTGCCAATGGTTGGGTGGAGGGCCAGGTGGATGTTGGGTAAGGTGGCAACTCCTCTTCTGATCTCCATATTGATGTCATGGATGACAAGAGGAGGGGTGTCTGCCCTAGATAGCAGGGTGGAGATCACAATGCCGGTGTCAGGGAATTCCTTACTGGCCTGCTCCGCCATCTTCTTCACTGCCTTAGCAGCGTCCATTTGGAGGTTGTGCAGGTCATTTGTTCCTGTGTGGATCACCAGGCATTGAGGGCTCCTGAGGGTCTCCTTTTTTAACAGCTTCATTGCCTGGCCTGTGGTGCTGCAGCATTTCAACAGCACTTTTTTATGAGGAAAAAGCTTGTTTGTGTCCAGGAATTTCCCACTTGAGTCAGCCAGCAGGACCACTTGTGGAGCTTGTTCTTCTGGCTGAGTGGAGGGAAGCTGGGATGAGCAGAGCTGGCTGTTGGCAGCTGGCTGTGTGAGTGTATCAGGAGTTGCCAGGGTGTTGTTGGGTGGGTGCAGAGCAGAGACGGTGGGACAGAGACAAGGCAGGAGTTTGGGACACTGGCAGGGAGAGTCTGTGTCTCTGTAGTTGTCATTCTGGGGACTGCTGAGAGTTGGTCTGTCAGGTGTTGGACTTTCCTGATGAAGCTCCTTTCTCTATTCTCAGCATCCTCCTTCACTTTGGCTAACTGAGCACGGAGCACACTGTTCTCCTGTTTAAGTGCCTCTGCACTTCCTCTGAGGTCAGATGCTAAGGCTTGGTTGTCTCTCTTGAGCTGCTGGAGCTCCTCATGAAGCTGCTGCACAGTGTTGTCTTGGTGGTCAGACAGCCTGGCCTGGGTCGGCTCTTTGAATTCAGCAAAGTCCAGCTCCAGCAGAGCCAGTCTCTCCTTTAGCTGGTTGGTGGAGCTGGCAGGTGTGGGAGGGGCAGAGATGGATAAGGTGGTGGGGTTCTCTGTTGGGCTCTCATCATCTTCACTGTCAGAGGGGACATCGATCCTCTTGTTGTCCACCTCAGCTTATAACAAGGAGAAGGCCTCTTCAAATGACTCCAGGTTGGCTTTATTCCCCTGGACCATGACCTTTCCTTTGGTGTAGTATGTGATGGTGAGCAGAGGGTCATCCTTGTCAAGGTGTTCATCTGTTGCACAGAGTATCTTTCCAGATGTAGATGAATCAGTGAAGAATATGAGGTTGTTCTTCTTCCTTCCTTCTTTGTGTTGGGCGTAGTCAGTGAAGAGGACCTCTGGATTTTCACGTAGTGTCTTCTCCTTGTGTTTCTCTCTAGCTGCTGCACTCTTACATTTAGCAGGGTATTCAACCTCCCTGCTCTGTTAGCTGCCTTCTGAGCGCTTTCCATGGCGACCACTTGTTTACTCCACAGGGGGCTAGGCTAACTGTTTACTTTGTTTTTCTAGCCTTTAGACACAGTTTTGTTTGTTCTTTTTTTTCTTCTGCTTGTCTTCATATAATATCTCTTCTGCTATCGTCTTTAGTAGTTTCTTCTTGGAAATGTTGGTAACAGTAGCAGGTAGTTGCCTAGTTAGCAGTTGACAGCAGGCTACACAGTTGACAGTGTGTATATCCTCTGTTTTGCTGATTAATGTTGTTACCTCTTCTTTAGAGTCCTTTCTGAAGAATAGCTGAAAGTTCTTTTGCAAAAATTGATGAGTATTAATCAGCTGGTCAACAGTTAAAGCGCTCAGCTGCTGTTCTTCTTTGTTCTTTATATCTGTGTGTATATACACACACACAGATACAGTCTGTCTGTCTGTCTGTCTCTGCCAGTCTGTCTGTCTCTCTGTCCGTCTCTCTGTCTGTCTGTCTCTGCCAGTCTGTCTGTCTGTCTGTCTGTCTGTACCTGTTCTTTATGTTCTACTTCCTGATTATGAACATCTGATAGAATCAAACAGGAAGTCATGTTTTCTTCTTCGTCTGTTTTTTCTTTTTCTTCTTTAATATTTCTTTTCTTCTCATATCGTTCCTCTGTGACTCCATTAGATTAACCTGTGTGTGTGTGTGTGTGTGTGTGTGTGTGTGTGTGTGTTCAAGCTGATATTAGAAAGGCGGGATGATAATCGCTCACTTGTCACCGTGACAACAGACATGGATCATATTTAGACTCCATGAAACTCAATTACACACACACACACACACACACAGTAAACTCAGTTATTGTTATTAATAACTGCAGTTTGACAGACCGGACACACACACTCACCACATCACTTCTATCCTTCTTTGCTTTTTTCGGCCTCCTTTTTTATCTCATTTCCTCTTTTTGTTCTTTCTGCCTGTCTGTCTGTCTGCCTGCCTGCCTGCCTGTCTGTCTGTCTGCCTGTCTGTCTGTCTGTCTGTCTGTCTGCCTGTCCGTCTGTCTGTCTGCCTGTCCGTCTGTCTGTCTGTCTGCCTGCCTGTCCGTCTGTCTGCCTGCCTGTCTGTCTGTCTGTCTGTCTGTCCGTCTGTCTGCCTGTCTGCCTGTCCGTCTGTCTGTCTGCCTGTCCGTCTGTCTGTCTGCCTGCCTGTCTGTCTGTCTGCCTGTCCATCTGTCTGTCTGTCTGTCTGTCTGCCTGTCTGTCTGCCTGCCTTTCTTTCTTCCCTGTCTTCTTGCTTAGTTTTTTTCCTTGTGTCCTCATGTCTTTGTTAATCCTGTCTTTTCTTCTTTCTCTCCTTCCTTTTTCCATTTAATCTATTTTCTTCCTTCTTCCATCTGTGGTTTTTCGTCCTTCCTTCCTGTTTTCCTTTTGTGTCTGTCCCTTCATTCCCTTTTTCTTTCTTTTCTTTCTTGCTTCCTTCCATTTCCCTCCTCAGTCATGCTGACCTTCCTTCCTCCTGTGCTTTCCTCCTTATTTCCTTCCTCTTCTTCTCTTTCCTCTTCCTGTCTTGATCTCTGTTCAAATCTCATTTCCACTTCCTTTTCTTCTCTGCTTCCTCAATTTGCTTACTTTGTTGTTGTCTCCATGTTTTGTGCCATCTTTTTCTCCTCCTCTCCTCCTTTGTTTCAATCACTTTATTTTCCTTCTCACCTGTATGTTGGTTCCTTTCCTTCTTCACTTACATCCTTCTACTTACCTCCTCTCATTTTTCTTTTCTTATAATCCTTTCACTGCTTCGCTTCTCTCTTTTCTCCCTTCCTTCCTTCCATCCTTCCTCTCTACACTCAAAGTGTTTGTCACTTACAAAAACAGGTTTGTGGGTCAAAGTGTGTTTGTCTGATTGATAGACCGACTCCATAATGTGTAGATTCATAATTCATCCATCGACATGACAACTAATATTTTATTCAACACACACACACACACACACACACACACACACACACACATTGCTTTATCAGACAGTGTTTCAGCTTCACCACACTAAACCATCAATTATTCAACTGTGTGTGTGTGTGTGTGTGTAGGAAACACTGATGGAACGTTATCTTGATGTTGCTACTTCCTGTTAGCGTCATGCTTACAAACCACACACACACACACACACACACACAGACACACACAGACACACACACACATCCTGTACACAGTGTTTGACCTCGCTAAGCCTCGTTAGTCGATCAGGTTTGTTTGCAGGTAATTAGTTTGTTTTGTCTCTTTGTTTGTCTTGTTTTAGTTTAATCAACAAACATGGCCGCCCTCCGGGGACCCTCCCCCGTGTTTACAGCCGCCGGTCGTCACGGCGATACGGCCGCCACAGACTCAGTGGACTGATTGGCTGATTGATAAGCTGACTGAGGAGACAGGCAGAGTTTATCTCAGAGTTCACTCTGGATCCTGCTGCAGCTCCAGAAGTTCAGACTAACATGTTTATTTTGGATCCAGATTCAACAGACGGTTCTGTTGCTATCAGCTGGGGTCAGGGGTCAGTCTGACCCACTGCTGCTCTGACCCCTGACCCCAGCTGTCGATTAGGTGTTACCATGGCAGCGGCCATTCAATTCAGAGGTGAGAGGGTTTTCTCCCTGCTCCTCCTCCTGCACCTCCTCCTTCTGCTCCTCCTCTCCTCCTGTTCCTCCTCCTCCTCCTCCTGCTCCTCCTCCTCGTCCTGCTCCTTCTCTTGCTCCTCCTCCTCCTTCTGCTCCTCCTCCTCGTCCTGCTCCTTCTCTAACTCCTCCTCCTCCTGCTCCTCTTCCTCGTCGTGCTCCTCCTCCTGCTCCTCCTCGTCCTGCTCCTCCTCCTCCTCCTCTCTCCTCCTCCTCTCTCCTCCTCCTCCTCCTGCTCCTCCTTCTCCTTGTCCTGCTCCTCCTCCTCCTGCTCCTCCTCTTCGTCCTGCTCCTCCTCCTCCTCGTGCTCCTCCTCCTGCTCTTCCTCGTCCTGCTCATCCTCGTCCTGCTCCTCCTCCTCCTGCTCCTCCTCCTGCTCCTCCTCGTCCTGCTCCTTCTCCTGCTCCTCCTCGTTCTGCTCCTCCTCCTCGTTCTGCTCCTTTTCCTGCTCCTCCTCGTCCTGCTCCTCCTCCTCCTCCTCCTCCTCCTGCTCCTCCTCCTCCTGCTCCTCCTCGTTCTGCTCCTCCTCCTCGTTCTGCTCCTTTTCCTGCTCCTCCTCGTCCTGCTCCTCCTGCTCCTCCTCCTCCTGCTCCTCATCCTCCTCGTCCTCCTGCTCCTCCTCTGAAGACATGTCAGATCCTCACGTCAAACACAAACACAGTTTTATATAGTAGATGTTCTCCTCTAGTCCAGAAGCTCTTTAAAGATCTCTGAGGAGCACAAGAGGAACAAACTGAAGGTTTTTGTGAAGACTCATGAGACCCTGGTGTTTAAGTGTAGAGCTGTCTGCACCTGATTATAATGATGTTGTGATATTTTATGCTTCATGACTGTGGACCTCCCTCAACACTGTATCTAATATACCAAGCGTTACCTTTTATTCTCTATATAGTGACAAGTATATTTTCTATATATGTTCTCATACATTCACGTTCATTTTTCATTGTTTGTGTCAATTAAACAATATTTGTATCTTGTATTTACCGATTACACTGATATGAACAGTTGACACAGGCCTGTGTGAAGTTACTGTCATCATCATATGTATTGAAATATTTATTTAATAATCACTCTTAATTGTTGAGTTAATCTTTAAACTTTGTATTTTTGAGTCATTGAATTGTCAGTTACTAACATTTATCACCTCAGTGAACATTTAGATTATACAATTTGAATTTTTATTTTTTCACTGACAAAGAAAAACTGAAATCAGCTGAAGGAAACTTTTCTCAGTAAACAGCATTTAAAGTTTGTGTCTGCCCGTTAAGGTCGGGTGGGTCTAAACAATCAAGTCAGATCACTAATGAGGAAACAGGTGGGTTAACGAGCTGGACGTGATACCTGCAGGACACACACACACACACACACACACACACACACACTCTTTTGTCTGTTAGCAGCTGATGTAAACATCCTCACTGGACGATTAGACAAGGTGAAATGGGTCAGACACACACACACACACAGTTGCACAGAGTCAGAGTGTGTCA
>NC_140208.1:57888-110388 GCF_965226575.1 Pagrus pagrus
AGTCAGTGTGAGTCTGCTGTCTGTGAGTCAGTGTGAGTCTGTGTGAGTCAGTGTTAGTCAGTGTGAGTCTGTGTGAGTCAGTGTGAGTCTGTGTGAGTCTGTGTGAGTCTGCTGTCTGTGTGAGTCAGTGTGAGTCTGCTGTCTGTGAGTCAGTGTGAGTCAGTGTGAGTCTGTGTGAGTCAGTGTGAGTCTGTGTGAGTCTGCTGCCTGTTCAGTGTGAGTGTGTGAGTCAGTGTGAGTCAGTGTTAGTCAGTGTGAGTCAGTGTTAGTCAGTGTGAGTCTGTGTGAGTCTGTGTGAGTCAGTGTGAGTCAGTGTGAGTCTGCTGTCTGTGTGAGTCAGTGTGAGTCAGTGTGAGTCAGTGTGAGTCTGCTGTCTGTGTGAGTCAGTGTGAGTCTGCTGTCTGTGTGAGTCAGTGTGAGTCAGTGTGAGTCTGCTGTCTGTGTGGGTCAGTGTGAGTCAGTGTGAGTCAGTGTTAGTCAGTGTGAGTCAGTGTGAGTCAGTGTTAGTCAGTGTGAGTCAGTGTGAGTCTGTGTGGGTCAGTGTGAGTCTGTGTGAGTCTACAGAGACTCGCAGATCAAACTGAAGCTGAGAGACAAAAGTGTTCTTCTTTCTCTCTGATCCTGTTTGACTGCTGTCTGTACTCTGTGCTCATTACTCAGTACTCAGTACTCTGTACTCAGTACTCTGTACTCTGTGCTTTGTGCTCTGTGCTCATTACTCAGTACTCAGTACTCTGTACTCAGTGCTCTGTGCTCATTACTCAGTACTCAGTACTCTGTACTCTGTACTCTGTACTCAGTGCTCTGTGCTCTGTGCTCATTACTCAGTACTCAGTACTCAGTACTCTGTGCTCTGTGCTCTGTACTCTGTACTCTGTACTCAGTGCTCAGTGCTCTGTGCTCAGTACTCAGTACTCAGTACTCTGTGCTCAGTACTCAGTACTCAGTACTCAGTACACTGTACTCTGTACTCAGTGCTCTGTGCTCTGTGCTTATTACTCAGTACTCAGTACTCTGTACTCTGTACTCAGTACTCTGTACTCTGTACTCTGTACTCAGTGCTCTGTGCTCTGTGCTCTGTGCTCATTACTCTGTACTCTGTACTCTGTACTCAGTGATCAGTGCTCTGTGCTCAGTACTCAGTACTCAGTACTCAGTACTCTGTGCTCAGTACTCAGTACTCAGTACTCTGTACTCTGTACTCAGTGCTCTGTACTCTGTGCTCAGTGCTCTGTACTCTGTACTCTGTACTCTGTACTCAGTGATCAGTGCTCTGTGCTCAGTACTCAGTACTCAGTACTCAGTACTCTGTGCTCAGTACTCAGTACTCAGTACACTGTACTCTGTACTCAGTGCTCTGTGCTCTGTGCTTATTACTCAGTACTCAGTACTCTGTACTCAGTGCTCAGTGCTTAGTGCTCTGTGCTCTGTGTTCAGTACTCAGTAATCTGTACTCTGTACTCTGTACTCTTTACCTGCAGATCACCTGACCCGTACCTGAGGGTCACCTGTTCTGTACCTGAGGGTCACCTGACCTGTACCTGAGGGTCACCTGACACGTACCTGCAGATCACCTGACATGTACCTGAGGGTCACCTGACATGTACCTGAGGGTCACCTGACATGTACCTGCAGATCACCTGACCCGTACCTGAGGGTCACCTGACATGTACCTGCAGATCACCTGACCCGTACCTGAGGGTCACCTGACAGGTATCTGAGGTTCACCTGATCAGTACCTGTCGGTCACCTGACAGGTATCTGAGGGTCACCTGACCAGTACCTGTGGGTCACCTGACACATGCCTGTGGGTCACCTGACACATACCTGAGGGTCACCTGACACATGCCTGTGGGTCACCTGACACATACCTGAGGGTCACCTGACACATACCTGTGGGTCACCTGACACATGCCTGTGGGTCACCTGACACATACCTGAGGGTCACCTGACACATACCTGTGGGTCACCTGACAGGTATCTGAGGGTCACCTGACAGCTCATGTGACCATAAAATGAAATACATTCAGAACTTGACCTGACAAATCTAATGAATATGTAATGAACCCTGTAGGTCAATTTGTGATACCAAAGGTCAAAGTTCAGTCAAACTGAAGGGGGCGGGTCACTTTATGACAGGAAGTGACTCTGCATGCATCCTCTCTCTGTGTGTCGTCCTGTTGATGTGATCTGATTGGACGGCTGATCTCTCGGTCATCATCTAATATTAACAAGCTGCAGCTATTAACTATTAACGAGTAGCTGAGCTCATTAATTATTAACAAGGCGGTGAGTTCCCCTCATGTTTTAACGACATCGTCCTGTCAGAGAGCATCACATCACACACACACACACACACACACACACACACACACACATACACCCACCAATTTATTAGAATAATTAATGAGCTGTTGCTGCATTCCTATTGGTCTCAGTTTCACTTATATTTAATTATTCATGAGGAGGCGTGGCTAATGCATCATTTACACTCATTGATTTGTTTGAATATTGAGACTGAAAAGACATAATGACCTGGATGATGGACTTAAACACACCGTTTGGCATCCACACACACACACACACACACACACACACACACACACACACACACACACTGTACTGTAAGCTGTGAATCAGCTCAGTGTGACTGATAGCTGCATCACTGACTCTTTAATTTGAAAATCCTGTTCAATCAGTGTTTCCTGTCACATGACCTCACAGAGGAGCTGTCAGTCAGAGAGAGAGAGGCTGCTGTTTTATTGATGCTGAACCTCGATCATCCGATTTAGGTGAAAGACACTAAAGTGAAGTCATTAATAATTAATGAGGCTGAACAACAACTGGATAATGGAGCACTCTGTGTGTGTGTGTGTGTGTGTGTGTGTGTGTGTGTGTGACAACAACAATAGCCTTTTAGCAGAACATGCTAACTGAAATGTCTCCTGATGTGTTTTTAAAGCTGCCTGTCTGTGAACTGTCACTTCCTGTTTGTTCCACTCTGCTGCTCCCTCCTCCATCATCCTCCTCCTCCATCCTCCTCCTCCTCCATCATCCTCCTCCTACATCCTCCTCCTCCTCCATCATCCTCCTCCTCCTCCATCCTCCTCCTCCATCCTCCTCCTCCTCCTCCATCCTCCTCCTCCATCATCCTCCTCCTCCATCCTCCTCCTCCTCCATCATCCTCCTCCTCCATCCTCCTCCTCCTCCATCCTCCTCCTCCTCCTCCATCCTCCTCCTCCATCCTCCTCCTCCTCCATCATCCTCCTCCTCCATCCTCCTCCTCCTCCATCCTCCTCCATCATCCTCCTGCTTCATCATCCTCCTCCTAGGATGGAGGAGGATGATGAAGGAGGAGGATGAAGTCACATGACATGTGACCAGATTCTGACACACTTTGAATGTTTGATCACATTTTTATTTTGAAACTCTGCTCTCTGTTTCCTGCAGTGATTCAAGGTGTTTCCGTCCATCAGGCTGCAGATTGGACGATCCTTCTATAACCTGAGCTGTTAGCTGGTCTGCTGTCCACACCTCCTTCTCCTCTACTCCTCCCCTCTCCTCCTCCTCCTCCTCCTGCTCCTCCACTCCCCTCCTCCTTCTCCTGCTCCCCTCCCCTCCTCCTCCTCCTCTCCCCTCCTCTCCCCTCCTCCTCCTTCTCCTCCTCCTCCCCTCTCCTCCTCCTCCTGCTCCCCTCCTCCTCCTCCTCCTCCTCTCCTCGCTGGGTCATTTGTCATGGAGGAAATCACAGCTCAAATCTTGCACGGCGGTAATATCTCTGTCATTCACCCTCCTCCCCCCTCCTCCCTCCTCCTCCCCCGTCCTCCCCCTCTCATCTCTGTGCGATGCTATCGGAGGAGAGGAGGTGACAGTCCATCAGAGCACCTCCTCTCTGCTCCCCTGATAACACTCCATGCTTATAATGTTAAGAAGATGATAAGAAATAATAGTGTTTCTTGGTTTCATGTCGCGGTCGGAGAGGAAGCGTCGGGGCCGAGGAGCCGACATCCATCACCTGCTATTTATCAGCTGCGAGCGGCCGCAAACTTTTATAAGAGAAGAAGAAAAATAATAACTGAGCGGCAGAAACAATCATCAGATAGATGGAGGAGGCCGTTATTAGATTAAAACTCCTCTGACAGTCGGCTCCAACTCCTCACATCAACACTTTATCTGCTCCATGTGTCCGGATGGAGCAAAGATTCAGCTGCACTGTGTAATTTGTGTTAACAGGACGAGTCCGATCTGCTGCAGATCCAGGAGCTGAAGACACGTCACATCAGCACTTTACACTTTACTGAAGTTAAAGCACTCAGAGCTGCAGGACGTCTGAGACACCTGAGACACAACTCAGCTCACCACGGCTGGATTCATCAGATCCTTACAAGCTTTACATGTTAGTGTGATTCTGCTTGAAGAAGACAGGAAGTAAAACCGCTTCATATTTCTGAGAGTTTAAACACGATCGTGATGACGTCATCTTCATCTGTGTTCAATCATCACATTCACATTAAAGATCATTTCTATTTAAACGAGCTGTTTTTCATCATGAGGTTATTTCACGTTTGTGACTTTGTGATTAAATAAAAACTGACTGACACACACACACACACACACACAGAAGAAACAAGCTGTGTGTGTGTGATGGATTAGTCACAGTTAGCTCCTCCCTCCTCGTTTACTCCACACAGGAAATCAAACGTTCCTCACACACACTCATAATTCAGCATGTGTGTCTTTTATGCAAATTCAGCCAGCTGATACACACACACACACACACACACACACACACACACACACACTCTCTCACACACACATACACTCTCTCACACACACACACACACACACTCTCACACACGCACACACACCCACACAAACACACACACACACACACACACGTGCGTGAGGGATGGCGATCAAACTGCTACCCTGGATACTAATAGCTCCTGATGTGTGTGTGTGTGTGTGTACATGTGTGTGTCTTACCTCAGGCGTACTCTCCAGCCAATCAGGTGAGTCCAATCCTTCTGGGTTTTAATTAGAGAGAAAACACACCTGTCTGTCTGTGGAGCAGCAGACAGGTGTGTGTGTGTGTGTGTGTGTGTGTGTGTGTGTGTGGATGCTGGTGCAGTCAGAAACATGTCCTCCTCACACAGACTTCAGATCAGTGATGAAGGTTTATAAACGATCTCAGGTCATGTGACCAGCTGGACGATCAGGTGAATGTAGATTTGTAACAGAACCGGGCCAAGAACCTAAAGATGGCGTCCGTTCAGTCCAGTGAGAATCGCTCTTCTCTGTCTGGTGATACACAAACAGTTTCTATCTTCCAGGTTTACTTCCTGTTTATGTGCAGTAGAGTTTCTCCTGCTGGCCACACCCACAACTTCCTGCCCTGCCCGTAGAGTTTACGTTGTGATGATGTCACAGCGTCTGCTGAATCATAACAGCAGTCCGTTTACCTGCTGTAGTCTTTGTGGTCTCAGGAAACTGTCCTGACCTCTTGTTGGTCTCCTACACAATCTACAGAATATACGTGCTGAAGGGAGACGACTGGACTTGTTTGAGCTTCTTGAAGACATTTAAACCTTCATCCAAGAGACGTCTTCAGATGAACAACCCACCTACGGCTTCAACCGTCCGACTCCCGACCAGTAAATCAGTAAATCTCAACTGTGTGCCTGCGTCAGTGCAGCAACATGACTGGCTGATATGCTTCCTGGTTCAGCTGTCATAAAGTAGTCGATTGGCTTTTGGGGGAAAGAGGCGGGGCATGTGTCACACAACCGTCAGCTCTGGTGTTACACGTGTCTGCGTGACGTGACGTCACACACAGGAAGTGAAATGTATCCGAACACAGAGAGGAAACAGGAAGTGAGTCTCTGTTAGAGAACGACACTGAACTGAAGGGAGACACACACACCATGTGGTGTGTATGTGTGTGTGTGTGTGTGTGTGTGTGTGTGTGTGTGTGTGTGTGTGTACTGTATGTTGGGGCAGGGCTGGGGGCTGGGGTGGGGGTGGGGCGGGGCTACAGAAGCTCAAAGGGTCAAAAATAATGAGAGAGATTAATTTAATAACAAGACCTTTATAACGACCTCATCCAACTCACTGATGACTCCACACTGACTGTGTGTGTGTGTGTGTGTGTGTGTGTGTGTGTGTGTGTGTGTGTGTTCACTCATTAGAGATTTGAAAAGACAGACTGTGCAAACCTGTCGTCTCTCATTCCTCCCCTACATTTATCATCATCCACACACACACACACACACACACACACACACACACAGACACACACACACAGCAAACGTGTGTGTGTGTGTGTGTGTGTGTGTGTGAGTGAGTGTTGTATTGTTGTGTGTAATCCTTTTCTGAGCAGAAAAGGGTCAAAACCACAAATTAACTTTCTTCTCATTAATTTAACCAGGATTAGCAGCCAATCAGAAACACACACACACACACACACACACACACACACAGGATCCGCGTGTGTGTGTGTGTGTTTGGGGGTTAATGGTGTTGATGTTGAGTTTTAATTGCTTTCCATTCAGAGAAAATCCATTAGATAATATTTGCCTCTCTCTCTCTCTCTCTCTCTCTCTCTCTCTCTCTCTCTCTCTCTCAAATTCAAATTCAAATTCAAATTCAAATTCAATTCAAAGGAGCTTTATTGACATGAAAGTTTAACAACAATGTTGCCAAAGCATCAAAACACAACTTGTCCCAACATTCGGACAGAACACAACAAATAACAACACAAACACAACACCAAGATTGATTTACATTAATTATATATACAGTATATACAGTGTGTGTGTGTGTGTGTGTGTGTGTGTGTGTGTGTGTGTGTGTGTGTATGCAGCAGGTATGCCCTGTCTCCTTCTCCCAGCAGTATTTTAATGTTGAGAGGTGGTTCAGCTCTTTGGACTCTGAGATTACAGAGTTGAACGTGTTAAAATAAATGTTCCTGGTGTCGTTGAATGTTTTACATTGTAGGAGAAAGTGCATCTCTGTCTCAGCCTCACCTGTCGAGCAGTGACCACATGTTGTGTTGTCTTTTGGTTGCCATGATTGTTTGTGTCTTCCTGTTTGGATTGTCAGTTTGTGGTCACTGAGCCTGTACCTGGTGAGCATCTGTCTCTGCTTCCTATCTCTGACAGTAGAGATATTCTGCTGACTCATCATCTTTTTAGGGCTCGATAACATTCTGATTCTTTAGTTTCTTCTCTCCAGTGTTCCAGGTTTCTTTACATTGTGTTATAATGTGTTGACTCTGGTTGTGTTTGGAGAGCAGTGTTGTTGTGAGGCTGGTCAGACTGTCTGAGAGGGGCAGTCAGCCTCAGTACCAGCTGACATAGTTTTCTTTTTTCTTTCTTTCTTTTTGTGTTGTTTCTGTCAGTACAATTATATCAACGTCTTTGATAGATTTCATGAATTCAGGGTTCCTGCTCTTCAGCTCAAAGGTTGAGAAGTGTAGACCCTGAATATTCCAACAGCTGATATGAAATGAACGCATTAAAAAACAAATCAAAATGAACCTGTACAGTGAGACAGATATTAAAATACCTACAACTATATACACATTTAGAATACTAAATAATCATTTCATATGAATTCCATGGAGGTTTGTACTATTTTCATTAATATTATCATTGTGCTGAATATTACTATTGCTATTATTACTATTACTAACTAACAATATATTTCCATGTTGTTCTGTTTATCAAATGGGAAAGTGTCCAGAGTCTGTCTATCTTAGCTGGACAGAAGCCGGGTGTGCAGGGTGCACAGCATCTCTCTGATGTGTCCCAGCTCAGAGGTAGCAGGCGGAGGGAAGCTGCTGCATAGCTACGCTGCTGTGGGTGGGGAGGTGGACCAAGGGGCAGGTGTTGTTGCATAGTTCTCCTGCTGTGGGTGGGGAGGCGGACCAAGGGGCAGGTGTTGTTGCATAGTTCTGCTGCTGTGGGTGGGGAGGCGGACCAGGGGCAGGTGTTGTTGCATAGTTCTGCTGCTGTGGGTGGGGAGGGGGACCAGGGGCAGGTGTTGTTGCATAGTTCTGCTGCTGTGGGTGGGGAGGGGGACCAGGGGCAAGTGCTGCTGCATAGTCCTGCTGTAGTGGATGAGGAGGCGGACCAGGGGCAGGTGTTGTTGCATAGTTCTGCTGATGTGGATGAGGAGGGGGACCAGGGGCAGGTGCTGCTGCATAGTCCTGCTGTAGTGGATGAGGAGGCGGACCAGGGGCAGGTGTTGTTGCATAGTTCTGCTGATGTGGGTGGGGAGGTGGACCAGGGGCAGGTGTTGTTGCATAGTTCTGCTGATGTGGGTGGGGAGGTGGACCAAGGGGCAGGTGTTGTTGCATAGCTACGCTGCTGTGGGTGGGGAGGTGGACCAAGGGGCAGGTGTTGTTGCATAGTTCTGCTGCTGTGGGTGGGGAGGCGGACCAGGGGCAGGTGTTGTTGCATAGTTCTGCTGCTGTGGGTGGGGAGGGGGACCAGGGGCAGGTGTTGTTGCATAGTTCTGCTGCTGTGGGTGGGGAGGGGGACCAGGGGCAAGTGCTGCTGCATAGTCCTGCTGTAGTGGATGAGGAGGCGGACCAGGGGCAGGTGTTGTTGCATAGTTCTGCTGATGTGGATGAGGAGGGGGACCAGGGGCAGGTGCTGCTGCATAGTCCTGCTGTAGTGGATGAGGAGGCGGACCAGGGGCAGGTGTTGTTGCATAGTTCTGCTGATGTGGGTGGGGAGGCGGACCAGGGGCAGGTGTTGTTGCATAGTTCTGCTGATGTGGGTGGGGAGGGGGACCAGGGGCAAGTGCTGTTGCATAGTCCTGCTGTAGTGGATGAGGAGGGGGACCAGGGGCAGGTGCTGCTGCATAGTCCTGCTGTAGTGGATGAGGAGGGGGACCAGGGGCAGGTGCTGCTGCATAGTCCTGCTGTAGTGGATGAGGAGGCGGACCAGGGGCAGGTGTTGTTGCATAGTTCTGCTGATGTGGGTGGGGAGGTGGACCAGGAGCAGGTGTTGTTGCATAGTTCTGCTGATGTGGGTGGGGAGGTGGACCAGGGGCAGGTGTCGTTGCATAGTTCTGCTGCTGTGGGTGGGGACTGGGACCAGGGGCAGGTGTTGTTGCATAGTTCTCCTGCTGTGGGTGGGGATGGGGACCAGGGTCAGGTGCTGCTGCATAGTTCTGCTGCTGTGGGTGGGGAGGTGGACCAGGGGCAGGTGTTGTTGCATAGTTCTCCTGCTATGGGTGGGGAGGCGGACAAGGGGCAGGTGTTGTTGCATAGTTCTCCTGCTGTGGGTGGGAATGGGGACCAGGGGCAGGTGTTGTTGCATAGTTCTGCTGCTGTGGGTGGGGAGGTGGACCAGGGGCAGGTGTTGTTGCATAGTTCTGCTGCTGTGGGTGGGGAGGGGGACCAGGGTCAGGTGCTGCTGCATAGTTCTGCTGCTGTGGGTGGGGAGGTGGACCAGGGGCAGGTGTTGTTGCATAGTTCTCCTGCTGTGGGTGGGAATGGGGACCAGGGGCAGGTGTTGTTGCATAGTTCTGCTGCTGTGGGTGGGGAGGGGGACCAGGGTCAGGTGCTGCTGCATAGTTCTGCTGCTGTGGGTGGGGAGGTGGACCAGGGGCAGGTGTTGTTGCATAGTTCTGCTGCTGTGGATGGGGAGGCGGACAAGGGGCAGGTGTTGTTGCATAGTTCTGCTGCTGTGGGTGGGGAGGGGGACCAGGGTCAGGTGCTGCTGCATAGTTCTGCTGCTGTGGGTGGGGAGGTGGACCAGGGGCAGGTGTTGTTGCATAGTTCTGCTGCTGTGGGTGGGGAGGAGGAAAAGGGGCAGATGTTGTTGCAAAGCTCCGCTGTAGTGGATGAGGAGGGGGACCAGGGGCAAGTGCTGCTGCATAGTTCTGCTGCTGTGGGTGGGGAGGTGGACCAGGGGCAGGTGTTGTTGCATAGTTCTGCTGCTGTTGGTGGGGAGATGGACCAGGGGCAGGTGTTGTTGCAAAGCTCCGCTGTAGTGGATGAGGAGGGGGACCAGGGGCAGGTATGCTGCATAGTTCTGCTGTAATGGATTAGGAGGGGGACCAGGGGCAGGTGCTGCTGCATAGCTCTGCTGTAAATGGATGGGGAGGTGGACCAGGGGCAGGTATGCTGCATAGTTCTGCTGTAATGGATTAGGAGGGGGACCAGGGGCAGGTGCTGCTGCATGGTCCTGCTGTAGTGGATGAGGACGGGGTCCAGAGGCAGGTGCTGCTGCATAGTCCTGCTGTGGGTGGGGAGGGGGACCAGGGGCAGGTGTTGTTACATAGCTCTGCTGTAGTGGATGGGGAGGTGGACCAGGGGCAGGTATGCTGCATAGTTCTGCTGTAGTGGATGAGGAGGGGGACCAGGGGCAGGTGCTGCTGCATAGTGCTGCTGTAGTGGATGAGGAGGGGGACCAGGGGCAGGTGCTGCTGCATAGTCCTGCTGTAGTGGATGAGGAGGGGGACCAGGGGCAGGTGCTGCTGCATAGTGCTGCTGTAGTGGATGAGGAGGGGGTCCAGAGGCAGGTGCTGCTGCAAAGCTCCGCTGCTGTGGGTGGGGAGGGGGACCATGGGCAGGTGCTGCTGTATAGTTCTGCTGCCGATGCTGTAAAGGGGGATGGTGGGCAGGGACCGAGGAGGGAGAAAGTAGCCTCCTCTAGTTGTGTTTCACAGTGGTGAGGTGGGTGTGTGGGGAGTGGGAGGTCCAGGCTGAGCTGTTGTGTCTCCTCACAGCAGTGGGGATGATCCTGAGGTGGTGATGGAGAGGAGGATGTATTGGATGGTCTCTGAAGCTTCTAGTAGAAGAGAGGGTGGAAGGACTGCGTCCTAGGGCCATGTGTTTAAGGGTGTTTGCAAAGATCTTCACCTTCTCTCTGTGAAGATGGAGACCATCATAGAGGTCCCAGGTGCCAATGGTTGGGTGGAGGGCCAGGTGGATGTTGGGTAAGGTGGCAACTCCTCTTCTGATCTCCATATTGATGTCATGGATGACAAGAGGAGGGGTGTCTGCCCTAGATAGCAGGGTGGAGATCACAATGCCGGTGTCAGGGAATTCCTTACTGGCCTGCTCCGCCATCTTCTTCACTGCCTTAGCAGCGTCCATTTGGAGGTTGTGCAGGTCATTTGTTCCTGTGTGGATCACCAGGCATTGAGGGCTCCTGAGGGTCTCCTTTTTTAACAGCTTCATTGCCTGGCCTGTGGTGCTGCAGCATTTCAACAGCACTTTTTTATGAGGAAAAAGCTTGTTTGTGTCCAGGAATTTCCCACTTGAGTCAGCCAGCAGGACCACTTGTGGAGCTTGTTCTTCTGGCTGAGTGGAGGGAAGCTGGGATGAGCAGAGCTGGCTGTTGGCAGCTGGCTGTGTGAGTGTATCAGGAGTTGCCAGGGTGTTGTTGGGTGGGTGCAGAGCAGAGACGGTGGGACAGAGACAAGGCAGGAGTTTGGGACACTGGCAGGGAGAGTCTGTGTCTCTGTAGTTGCCATTGTGGGGACTGCTGAGAGTTGGTCTGTCAGGTGTTGGACTTTCCTGATGAAGCTCCTTTCTCTATTCTCAGCATCCTCCTTCACTTTGGCTAACTGAGCACGGAGCACACTGTTCTCCTGTTTAAGTGCCTCTGCACTTCCTCTGAGGTCAGATGCTAAGGCTTGGTTGTCTCTCTTGAGCTGCTGGAGCTCCTCATGAAGCTGCTGCACAGTGTTGTCTTGGTGGTCAGACAGCCTGGCCTGGGTCGGCTCTTTGAATTCAGCAAAGTCCAGCTCCAGCAGGGCCAGTCTCTCCTTTAGCTGGTTGGTGGAGCTGGCAGGTGTGGGAGGGGCAGAGATGGATAAGGTGGTGGGGTTCTCTGTTGGGCTCTCATCATCTTCACTGTCAGAGGGGACATCGATCCTCTTGGTGTCCACCTCAGCTTATAACAAGGAGAAGGCCTCTTCAAATGACTCCAGGTTGGCTTTATTCCCCTGGACCATGACCTTTCCTTTGGTGTAGTATGTGATGGTGAGCAGAGGGTCATCCTTGTCAAGGTGTTCATCTGTTGCACAGAGTATCTTTCCAGATGTAGATGAATCAGTGAAGAATATGAGGTTGTTCTTCTTCCTTCCTTCTTTGTGTTGGGCGTAGTCAGTGAAGAGGACCTCTGGATTTTCACGTAGTGTCTTCTCCTTGTGTTTCTCTCTAGCTGCTGCACTCTTACATTTAGCAGGGTATTCAACCTCCCTGCTCTGTTAGCTGCCTTCTGAGCGCTTTCCATGGCGACCACTTGTTTACTCCACAGGGGGCTAGGCTAACTGTTTACTTTGTTTTTCTAGCCTTTAGACACAGTTTTGTTTGTTCTTTTTTTTCTTCTGCTTGTCTTCATATAATATCTCTTCTACTATCGTCTTTAGTAGTTTCTTCTTGGAAATGTTGGTAACAGTAGCAGGTAGTTGCCTAGTTAGCAGTTGACAGCAGGCTACACAGTTGACAGTGTGTATATCCTCTGTTTTGCTGATTAATGTTGTTACCTCTTCTTTAGAGTCCTTTCTGAAGAATAGCTGAAAGTTCTTTTGCAAAAATTGATGAGTATTAATCAGCTGGTCAACAGTTAAAGCGCTCAGCTGCTGTTCTTCTTTGTTCTTTATATCTGTGTGTATATACACACACACAGATACAGTCTGTCTGTCTGTCTGTCTCTGCCAGTCTGTCTGTCTCTCTGTCCGTCTCTCTGTCTGTCTGTCTCTGCCAGTCTGTCTGTCTGTCTGTCTGTCTGTACCTGTTCTTTATGTTCTACTTCCTGATTATGAACATCTGATAGAATCAAACAGGAAGTCATGTTTTCTTCTTCGTCTGTTTTTTCTTTTTCTTCTTTAATATTTCTTTTCTTCTCATATCGTTCCTCTGTGACTCCATTAGATTAACCTGTGTGTGTGTGTGTGTGTGTGTGTGTGTGTGTGTGTGTTCAAGCTGATATTAGAAAGGCGGGATGATAATCGCTCACTTGTCACCGTGACAACAGACATGGATCATATTTAGACTCCATGAAACTCAATTACACACACACACACACACACACACACACACACACACACACAGTAAACTCAGTTATTGTTATTAATAACTGCAGTTTGACAGACCGGACACACACACTCACCACATCACTTCTATCCTTCTTTGCTTTTTTCGGCCTCCTTTTTTATCTCATTTCCTCTTTTTGTTCTTTCTGCCTGTCTGTCTGTCTGCCTGCCTGCCTGTCTGTCTGTCTGTCTGTCTGTCTGCCTGTCCGTCTGTCTGCCTGTCTGTCTGTCTGCCTGTCCGTCTGTCTGTCTGTCTGCCTGCCTGTCCGTCTGTCTGCCTGCCTGTCTGTCTGTCTGTCTGTCTGTCCGTCTGTCTGCCTGTCCGTCTGTCTGTCTGCCTGCCTGTCTGTCTGTCTGCCTGCCTGTCTGTCTGTCTGCCTGTCCATCTGTCTGTCTGTCTGTCTGCCTGTCTGTCTGTCTGCCTGTCTGTCTGCCTGCCTTTCTTTCTTTCTCTTTTTCTTCCTTCCCTGTCTTCTTGCTTAGTTTTTTTCCTTGTGTCCTCATGTCTTTGTTAATCCTGTCTTTTCTTCTTTCTCTCCTTCCTTTTTCCATTTAATCTATTTTCTTCCTTCTTCCATCTGTGGTTTTTCGTCCTTCCTTCCTGTTTTCCTTTTGTGTCTGTCCCTTCATTCCCTTTTTCTTTCTTTTCTTTCTTGCTTCCTTCCATTTCCCTCCTCAGTCATGCTGACCTTCCTTCCTCCTGTGCTTTCCTCCTTATTTCCTTCCTCTTCTTCTCTTTCCTCTTCCTGTCTTGATCTCTGTTCAAATCTCATTTCCACTTCCTTTTCTTCTCTGCTTCCTCAATTTGCTTACTTTGTTGTTGTCTCCATGTTTTGTGCCATCTTTTTCTCCTCCTCTCCTCCTTTGTTTCAATCACTTTATTTTCCTTCTCACCTGTATGTTGGTTCCTTTCCTTCTTCACTTACATCCTTCTACTTACCTCCTCTCATTTTTCTTTTCTTATAATCCTTTCACTGCTTCGCTTCTCTCTTTTCTCCCTTCCTTCCTTCCATCCTTCCTCTCTACACTCAAAGTGTTTGTCACTTACAAAAACAGGTTTGTGGGTCAAAGTGTGTTTGTCTGATTGATAGACCGACTCCATAATGTGTAGATTCATAATTCATCCATCGACATGACAACTAATATTTTATTCAACACACACACACACACACACACACACACACACACATTGCTTTATCAGACAGTGTTTCAGCTTCACCACACTAAACCATCAATTATTCAACTGTGTGTGTGTGTGTGTAGGAAACACTGATGGAACGTTATCTTGATGTTGCTACTTCCTGTTAGCGTCATGCTTACAAACCACACACACACACACACACACACACAGACACACACAGACACACACACACATCCTGTACACAGTGTTTGACCTCGCTAAGCCTCGTTAGTCGATCAGGTTTGTTTGCAGGTAATTAGTTTGTTTTGTCTCTTTGTTTGATTTGTTTTAGTTTAATCAACAAACATGGCCGCCCTCCGGGGACCCTCCCCCGTGTTTACAGCCGCCGGTCGTCACGGCGATACGGCCGCCACAGACTCAGTGGACTGATTGGCTGATTGATAAGCTGACTGAGGAGACAGGCAGAGTTTATCTCAGAGTTCACTCTGGATCCTGCTGCAGCTCCAGAAGTTCAGACTAACATGTTTATTTTGGATCCAGATTCAACAGACGGTTCTGTTGCTATCAGCTGGGGTCAGGGGTCAGTCTGACCCACTGCTGCTCTGACCCCTGACCCCAGCTGTCGATTAGGTGTTACCATGGCAGTGGCCATTCAATTCAGAGGTGAGAGGGTTTTCTCCCTGCTCCTCCTCCTGCACCTCCTCCTTCTGCTCCTCCTCTCCTCCTGTTCCTCCTCCTCCTCCTCCTGCTCCTCCTCCTCGTCCTGCTCCTTCTCTTGCTCCTCCTCCTCCTTCTGCTCCTCCTCCTCGTCCTGCTCCTTCTCTAACTCCTCCTCCTCCTGCTCCTCTTCCTCGTCGTGCTCCTCCTCCTGCTCCTCCTCGTCCTGCTCCTCCTCCTCCTCCTCTCTCCTCCTCCTGCTCCTCCTTCTCCTTGTCCTGCTCCTCCTCCTCCTGCTCCTCCTCTTCGTCCTGCTCCTCCTCCTCCTCGTGCTCCTCCTCCTGCTCTTCCTCGTCCTGCTCATCCTCGTCCTGCTCCTCCTCCTCCTGCTCCTCCTCCTGCTCCCCCTCCTCCTGCTCCTCCTCGTCCTGCTCCTTCTCCTGCTCCTCCTCGTTCTGCTCCTCCTCCTCGTTCTGCTCCTTTTCCTGCTCCTCCTCGTCCTGCTCCTCCTCCTCCTCCTCCTGCTCCTCATCCTGCTCCTCCTCCTCCTGCTCCTCCTCGTTCTGCTCCTCCTCCTCGTTCTGCTCCTTTTCCTGCTCCTCCTCGTCCTGCTCCTCCTGCTCCTCCTCCTCCTGCTCCTCATCCTCCTCGTCCTCCTGCTCCTCCTCTGAAGACATGTCAGATCCTCACGTCAAACACAAACACAGTTTTATATAGTAGATGTTCTCCTCTAGTCCAGAAGCTCTTTAAAGATCTCTGAGGAGCACAAGAGGAACAAACTGAAGGTTTTTGTGAAGACTCATGAGACCCTGGTGTTTAAGTGTAGAGCTGTCTGCACCTGATTATAATGATGTTGTGATATTTTATGCTTCATGACTGTGGACCTCCCTCAACACTGTATCTAATATACCAAGCGTTACCTTTTATTCTCTATATAGTGACAAGTATATTTTCTATATATGTTCTCATACATTCACGTTCATTTTTCATTGTTTGTGTCAATTAAACAATATTTGTATCTTGTATTTACCGATTACACTGATATGAACAGTTGACACAGGCCTGTGTGAAGTTACTGTCATCATCATATGTATTGAAATATTTATTTAATAATCACTCTTAATTGTTGAGTTACCCTTTAAACTTTGTATTTTTGAGTCATTGAATTGTCAGTTACTAACATTTATCACCTCAGTGAACATTTAGATTTTACAATTTGAATTTTTATTTTTTCACTGACAAAGAAAAACTGAAATCAGCTGAAGGAAACTTTTCTCAGTAAACAGCATTTAAAGTTTGTGCCTGCCCGTTAAGGTCGGGTGGGTCTAAACAATCAAGTCAGATCACTAATGAGGAAACAGGTGGGTTAACGAGCTGGACGTGATACCTGCAGGACACACACACACACACACACACACACACACACACACTCTTTTGTCTGTTAGCAGCTGATGTAAACATCCTCACTGGACGATTAGACAAGGTGAAATGGGTCAGACACACACACACACACAGTTGCACAGAGTCAGAGTGTGTCAATGCGTCCCGATCAATATCAGGCCGATCAATAGGTCGTGTATCGATCAGCAGTAATGGAGAGCATCAGTCTGAGAGAACGAGCCGCAGCTAAACAGCGAGAGAGAGTCTGAAGAGTGAATCTGATCTCAGGTCTGAAATCGTTCATCTGGAGGATCAAGCAGTGACTTTATTTCATTTGGTCTCAAACAACAACACAACGAACGAAACACGAAGAACAAACAGGAACAGGAACAGTCGCATGTTCTTCGTCCCATCCTGACAGTGAGGACGAGGATGAGGACGAGGACGAAACATGATGACGTTTTGTTTCCTCTCTGAATAAAACAGGCTGGCTAATAGCTAACAGAGCCATTAGCACTGTCCGCTAACACACACACGCTCACTGTGCCAGCTGCTGTCTGGGCAGGCTGCCATGTTAGCATGTTAGCAACTAGCTCAGCAGCTTAAAGCACCTGTCATCTGTCATCTGTCTCTGCTTTTTGTTTTTTAACTGCTGAGATTCCAAGAAGCTAAAATCTGACACGCTAACAGAAAAGCTAACAGTCTCAAAACTGTACCTGTTAACTGTAGGATGCTAATGCTACAGAAGAAGCAGGTCCCAGGACCTTCATAGCCTGCATCTACTCATTTTCTTACCTGTCCTCTACCTGACAGGAGTTTGGTATTTCATCATCGTTTTTGGAGCCAGAAGTGACCATATTTGGGCGTGAGGGTGGAGCTCTGATCACTGAGAGAGAGAGATTATTTATTTATTTATATTTATGTCCGAGTGTTTGGACAGACGCTTTGGCAACATTGTTGTTAAACTTTCATGCCAATAAAGCCTCTTTGAATTGAAGAGAGAGAGTATCAAAGTCACAGCAGGATGTCTAATGTTGTACAACATGTATCTGTAACACACACACACACACACACACACACACACCAGTCTCTCTGTGTGTGTGTGTGTGTGTGTGTGTGTGTGTGTGCGCGTACGTTGATGTCGTCTTGTTTTCCTGCATCAGCACAAACATGTTCTTGAACATCATCACAAGAGCACACACTCATTCACCATCTGTCTGTGACACACACACACACACACACACAACTGTAACATTGTGTGTCGTCACCTTCAGTATCTGAACATGTTGAGAATCTGCTGCAGGTTTAAATGTTTCTGTTAATGATCGACATCATCGTGCCACAGTGCATTCTGGGTATTGCAGCGACTGACCCTCCACACTTGCTGAGTGGCTCTATTCAAAAACCGCATACCACCGTACTGCCTACTACATACTGCGTTAGATATACTGTATACTGCGTACTGAATGTGGGATTCAGCATGCTACTTCAGCAGAGCGACGCCGTTCACACCGCAGTATGCAGTAGCAAGTTTCCCAGAATGCACTTCGTGGCAGAGGTAGTTGTAAAACAGGCACAAAGCTGTTTTATTTCCCGCTGCAGCGCTGTTAATATGTCACTTTATTAAGTTTTAATATGTTTTCACGTAGAAAGTAACCGTTTAGATCCCCAATGTGCGGTTAGTTTACTCAGATGACGGCTGTTTAGTAATTTGCCTCGATGTTTTGGGAGAAGTGAAGCTCCAGAAGGAGCGGCTCGTCTCAGAGGCAGCAGCCCGTCTCCAGAGTCGTTCCGCCGGCCAACATGCGTCGTCGTCCCGGGGGAGACAGCAGGCCAGTTATCTTAACGCTAGAGGGAAGCTTCATGTCTGTAGTGGACAGTACACAGTACAGCTGTCTCTGGAGCTCTGTATGTACAGACATCACCAAATATTAATTAAAAAAAAGTTTTAATTAACAGAGTACTTTGTTTCATTTCACATGTACAACAGCCTGGATTTCTATTGTACCTACAGCTCTCGTCACAACAGTCAGCAGCCTGTGACTGTACTTATGTTGTGTGAACAAACATAAACGCTGTACTGCTCCGGAGTACGTGACGAGGACGCCATGATCCCGGCTCCAGCGCATTGCATTGTGGGAAACAGTAGGCAGAGAAGTCTGGTCGGTTGCATACTGGAAATATTTTCCAAATCAGTACGACATCCGGGAACTTTTCTCATACTGCAGATTTTGCTTTTGTTTGCATACTGCATACTACATATTGGCCAGTATAGCAGTATAGTATGCAGTTTCGAATACAGCCGTTGTCTCGTGGAGCTGAAGTGTTCACGGTGCTGAAGACCAGAGTGAGGACGTCTTCATCAGTTTTGTTCAGTTACACCTCTGCCTCCCTTAGTGATACTGGTACATGTAATAAGTGTAGTTTATTTGTAGCGTTGGAGGCGAGGCTCAGTGAGTTGGAGGCTCGGCTCCGCAGCATGGAAACTGACTGTAACTGCTGCAGTTAGCCACTTAGCTAGTGCGGACCGAGCAACCGTAGCTTCAGCTAGCCGTCCCTCGGCAACTCCCGAGCAGCCGGGACAGCAGGGGGGCTGGGTGACTGAACGAAGGAAGCATAATACCAAGTCAAAGCACACGTTACACCACCTGCCGCCTCACGTTTCAAACAGATTTTCCCCACTCAGCGACACACCCGCTGAGAAACCTACTCTGGTTATTGGCAGCTCCATAGTACGAAAAGTGAAGTTAGAGGCACCAGCGACCATAGTGAAATGCATCCCAGGGGCCAGAGCGGGCGACATCGAATCAAACTTGAAACTGCTGGCTAAAGCTAAACGTAAATATAGTAAGATCATAATACATGTCGGCGGTAATGACTCCCGGCTACGCCAGTCGGAAGTCACTAAGATTAATGTTGAGTCGGTGTGTAACTATGCCAAAACAATGTCGGACTCCGTAGTTTTCTCTGGGCCCCTGCCAAACCTAACCAGTGATGACATGTTCAGCCGCATGTCATCATTCAACCGCTGGCTGTCAAGGTGGTGTCCAGCAAACGATGTGGGCTTTGTTGATAATTGGCGGACTTTCTGGGGAAAACCTGGTCTCATTAGGAGAGACGGCATCCATCCCACTTTGGACGGAGCGGCTCTCATCTCTAGAAATTTAACCCATTTCATTAGCCAACAACCAGCCTGACAACCCAGAGTTGAGACCAGGAGGCAGAGCTGCAGTCTTACACGCTTCTCTGAGCTTCCATTAGATCAGTTGCACACCCAAAACTTCATTGAGACTGTGTCTGCCCCCGACCACCTAAATTAATTAAATTAATCAAATCAAAAGTCCACAGAAGAGGAGTTGTGCATGAAAATCTAATAAAAATTAACAGCAACTCTGCAATCTCAAAACAAGACAAGAGAATTAAATGCGGACTCCTAAATATCAGATCCCTGTCATCGAAAGCTGTACTAGTAAATGACTTAATTTCAGACTGTAATATTGATTTATTCTGTCTTACTGAAACTTGGCTGCATCCTGAAGAATATGTCAGCCTGAATGAATCCACTCCACCCAGTCACATTAATACTCACATTCCTCGAGGCTCCGGCCGAGGAGGTGGTGTTGCAGCTATTTATGACTTAAGTCTGTCAATCATTCCTAAACCTAAATTAAATTATAACTCATTTGAAAGCCTTGTTCTGAGTCTTTCACATCCAACGTGGAAAACTTTACAGCCAGTTCTATTTGTTGTAGTGTATCGAGCACCTGGTCCTTACTCAGAATTTTTATCTGAATTCTCTGAGTTTTTATCAAGTCTAGTCCTCAAATCAGATAAAGTAATTATTGTAGGTGATTTTAATATTCATGTGGATGTCGTTAATGATAGCCTTAGTACTGCATTTATCTCATTATTAGACTCTATTGGCTTCTCTCAGTGTGTACATAAACCAACTCACTGTTTTGACCACACCCTTGACCTTGTTCTAGCTTATGGTATCGAGATTGAAAATCTAACAGTTTCTCCACAGAATCCTCTTTTATCAGACCATCACTTAATAACTTTTGACGTTCTATTACTGGACTACACACCATTAGGCAAAAACTCCTTCACTAGATGTCTATCTGATAGTGCTGTAGCTAAATTTAAGGAAATTATACCGCTGGCACTAAATTCAATGCCATGCCTTAATATAATAGAGGACTCCTCCGCTAACCTCAGTTCCTCACAAATCGATCATCTTGTTGATAGCACTGCAGGCTCATTGCGAACAACACTGGACTCTATTGCCCCTCTAAAAAGGAAACCAATAAAGCACAGGAGGTTAGCACCCTGGTATAACTCGGATACCCGCAAATTGAAGCAAACATCACGGAAATTTGAAAGGAAATGGCGTTCCACCAACTTGGAAGAATCCCGCTTAGCCTGGAAAGATAGCCTTAAAATATATAGGAAGGCCCTCCGCAATGCCAGAGCAAGCTATTACTCGTCATTAATAGAGGAAAACAAAAACAACACCAGGTTTCTTTTCAGCACTGTAGCCAGGCTGACAGAAAGTCACAGCTCTACTGAACCATGTATTCCTACAACGCTCAGTAGTAATGACTTCATGAGCTTCTTTAATGATAAAATTTTAACTATTAGAGACTAAATCCATCATCGCTTGCCCTCAACTGGCACTATTGTATCTTTAAACACAGGAACCTCAGAAACAGTTGTAAATTCTGACTTATATTTAGACTGCTTCTCTCCCATTGACCTCCACCAACTAACTTCAATGGTTTCTTCATCTAGACCAACAACTTGTCTCCTAGACCCCATCCCAACTAGGTTGCTGAAAGAAACTTTACCTTTAATTAGCACATCTCTACTAGAAATGATCAACCTGTCTCTATTAACAGGATACGTACCACAATCCTTTAAACTAGCTGTAATTAGACCGCTCCTTAAAAAGCCTAATCTTGATCCAGAAGCTTTTGCCAACTATAGACCTATATCCAACCTCCCTTTCCTCTCCAAGATCCTTGAGAAAGCAGTCGCCAACCAGCTATGTGACTTTCTTCATAAAAATAGTTTATATGAGGATTTTCAATCAGGTTTTAGAGCACATCATAGCACAGAGACGGCACTGGTGAAAGTTACAAATGACCTCCTAATCGCTTCTGACAAAGGACTTGTCTCTGTCCTGGTCTTACTAGATCTTAGTGCTGCATTCGATACCATTGATCATCACATTCTACTACAGAGACTGGAACACTTAATTGGCATTAAAGGACCCGCATTAAACTGGTTTAAGTCCTATTTATCGGATCGATTTCAGTTTGTACATGTTAATGATGAGTCATCCCTGTATACCAAGGTTAGTCATGGTGTTCCTCAAGGCTCCGTGCTTGGACCCATACTATTCACCTTATATATGCTCCCTCTAGGAAATATAATTCGGAAACACTCCATAAACTTTCATTGTTACGCAGATGATACCCAGTTATACCTATCAATAAAGCCAAATGAAACTAATCAGCTTACTAAACTCCATGCATGTCTCAAGGACATTAAGACCTGGATGACCTGCAATTTTCTGCTGTTAAACTCAGATAAAACCGAAGTTATAGTACTTGGTCCTAAACACCTTAGAGATGCATTATCTAATGATATAGCGAGTTTGGATGGCATTAACTTGGCCTCCAGCACCGCCGTCAGGAATCTGGGCGTTATCTTTGATCAAGATATGTCCTTCAACTCCCACATAAAACAAATTTCAAGGTCTGCATTTTTTCATCTATGCAACATTGCAAAAATCAGGCCCATCCTGTCTCAAAAAGACGCAGAAAAGCTAGTCCATGCATTTGTTACTTCCAGGCTGCACTATTGTAATTCTCTACTATCAGGCTGCCCTAACAAGTCTCTAAAGAGTCTCCAGCTGGTCCAGAATGCTGCAGCACGTGTACTGACAGGACCTAAGAAAAGAGATCATATTACTCCTGTATTGGCCTCTCTGCACTGGCTCCCTGTAAAATCAAGAATAGAGTTTAAAATCCTTCTCCTCACTTACAAAGCTGTTAATGGTCAGGCACCATCATATCTCCAGGAGCTCATACTACCCTATCACCCAACTAGAGCATTACGCTCCCAGAACACAGGATTACTTGTAGTTCCTTAAGTCTCCAAAAGCAGAATGAGAGCCAGAGCCTTCAGTTATTAAGCTCCTCTTCTGTGGAACCATCTTCCTGTTTTGGTCCGGGAGGCGGACACCCTCTCTACCTTTAAGAGTAGACTTAAGACCTTCCTCTTCGATAGAGCTTATAGTTAGGGCTGGTCCAGGACAGGCCCAGGCCCAGGCCTGTCTTGGACCAGCTCTTAGTTATGCTGCTATAGGCCCAGTCCAGGGGACAAATGACAAACTGAGCTTCTCTCTCCTCCTCTCCTCTCCATCTGTATACATTATGCCTGTATACATGCCCCATCTCTGCATGTCACTGACTTACTTCTTCCCCGGAGTCCTTGTGCTTTCTAGTCCTACAGGCTCCCATGGATCCTGGCCGCGCCCGGGTCGTGGATCGTGGATGCGCCTACTGCTATGGCCCTGCCTGATCGTGGATGCGCCTACTGCCATGGCCCTGCCTGATCGTGGATGCGCCTACTGCCATGGCCCTGCCTGACACCCACCACTACTGTCGCTAATATTAGTCATATCTCTGTTACATACGTTCCACTACTATTATTGTAATGCATTACTACATACTATCCTTACCGTTAACCACTACTACTGTTATCACTAGTAATCACATTTCCATATGCATTTCATTGTTGTTGCTGTGATGCCTCTTTATGTGCTCATTCCTGTCAACCATCGCTTATAATTGTATACATTGTGATCTCGTTGATCTGCTCTGTACATGCAACATCTATTGCACGTCTGTCCGTCCTGGGAGAGAGATCCCTCCTCTGTGGCTCTTCCTGAGGTTTCTTCCACATTTTTTTTTCCCTGTTAAAAGGGCTTTTTTTTGGGGCAAGTTTTTCCTCACTCGAATCGAGGGTCGAAGGACAGAGGGTGTCATCTCTGTACAGATTGTAAAGCCCTCTGAGGCAAACTGTGATTTGTGAATTTGGGCTATACAAATAAAATTTGATTTGATTTGATTTGATTAGAGACACCACCAACAATGGCCAGAGCTCTTCACGGAGATTCAGGCCTGCCTTGAGGTACTGCGCCCCAACCCCACCTCTTCAGAGACCCAGCACCACCCCGCCACTGTACACCTCAGCCCCACCTCCTAAGGACCACCACCCCACAGTACCACACTACATCCCCCCTCTACCCCCACCTCTTCATGGACCCAGCGCCACCCCACTGCTGTACACCTCAGCCCTACCCCCTCAGGACCACCACCCAACTGCACCACAATGCCAGTTGGCAGCAGCAGCGGCAACAGCAGCAGCAGCCAGCCCAGACTCAGATCCAGTCTCCAGCTCAGAGAGACAGTTACGATGCTGCAGCCGCCAGACTCAACACCTCACCCACTGAACTGAGTCTAAAACAGATAAGAGACATTGCAACGCTACTCTATACTAAATTACTGAGCTAATAGAAAGTAGAACAACACTGAATAATTCATAATCACTTAATTTAACGTATACTTAACTTTTTATTTTTTATTTATGTTTTTATTTTTATTCTATTTTTATTTTTATTTTTATTTTTTTATCTTAATCACATTACGTTTGTTTTTGCTTGTAAATCGGATATTAAGTGGTACACGATTCTGTTAAGGTAAAGAAAATAGCATCTTTTTCAATAAGTAGCTGGAACATTCAGGGCATATGCTCTTCAGTTTGTGGTTTGAAATCAACAAACCCTGACTTTCTGAAAAATATTAGAAATGTAGATATAATAATATTGAATGAAACTTGGAATCAAAACCAAAATCAATCTAACTGTCCAAACGATCATAGAGAACTCATGATACCCTCTGTAAAACACAAGCATATTAAGAATGGCAGAGATCCAGGTGGTTTACTCATATGGTACAAAGGAGAATATAAAGATCACATCTCACCAGTTAAAAAAGGTACAAATCACATTTGGATTAAAATTCACTCAAATATTCTAGAAAACAACAGAGATGTCTGTCTATGTGCAATATATATTCCACCCTCAAACTCCCCCTATTATGCAGAGGAGGTTTTTGAGGAACTCCGAAGGAAATTTCCTTCTACCAAAGTTTAGGATCAGTCTTAATATGTGGCGATCTTAATGCCAGAACTGGTAGAGAGCCAGACTTCATTAACTATGAAGGAAACAAACATATTTTCAAATGTCCCCCTTTGTACCAGACCTGCATAAACACACAAAGACAAAGCTATGATAACACGGTTAACAAAACTGGCAAACAGGTACTACAACTGTGTAAAGGTTTGGGTCTGTACGTTGTTAATGGCAGAGTCAGAGGAGACTCTCTGGGCAGACTCACACAATGCTCTGTGTTAGGTAGCAGTGTTGTAGATTATGCCATTACTGACATTGAACCACAATATATAAATGCATTCACTGTATCACCACTACAGCCCTTTTCAGACCATAGCCAGATCACTGTATTTCTGAAAAAGTCATTGTCAACCACCATAAATCCAAATCCTGAGCCAAGGCTGTTTCCTCTACCGAGGAGATACAAGTGGACAGAGGACTATTTAACAGTGTAATGAAACCATCCTGATGTAGGGAAGTGAAGTGTGGGGCCCTGTAATGACCCAGAGGCACCTCATGGGACACAACACCCACAGAGAAACTCAACCTTCAGTTCTGCAAGGAAATCCTCAAGGTCCACAGAAACGGTCCAAACCATGCATGTAGAGCAGAGCTGGGACACTTCCCTCTCTCTCTACATGATCAGAAGGTCAGTTCAGTTCAGGTTCACTCAGCTGATCACAAGCTGATCCTGGTTCCTATCACCACAGAGCCTTCCTCAGTAACAGCCTCTGTCCAGAGACAGACCCTCTGAGAAACCTGCCACCTCAAAACCCAAGACCTCCAGACTGTCTCCAGAACTCACCTGCTGTCTACAGACAGAGAATAAAGGGACTTTTGACATTTGGAAGAATGAAATCAAATCCATCAATAAACTGGATGCTGTCGCTCACTGGACAGAGAGTCTTCTCCAGCAGATCTCTGGTCAGATACAAAACCCCAAACACAGACAACACTAACACTGTCCAGACTCAGACCATCAGCTACAGGCTGAAACAGGTGACAGAAGAAAGAGTGAAGCCCAGAGGATGAAGAGTCTGTAGACACTGCTCTTCAGGAGAACCAGAACCTGAGGCCCATCTCCTCCTCTCCTGCCCCCTGTACCAGACTGAGAGAGAGGTTCTCCTCCAGCAGATCACTGCAGCAGATCCATCGTATCAGGGAAACATGTGAGGAGCTGTTAAAAGTCTGTCTGGAGAAGATCCACCATTTGTAAAGTCAGCTGCACAATATGTAACACTAGAGACACACACGACTGCTGACCACAACCATTACTGCTGTGATGTAATGTTGTTGTTGTTGTTGTTGTTTTTCATTTCTTTACTTTATGTATTATTATTATTATTATCATCATTTAATATGAACTGTATATATATTTTTAATTATATATAACAACTTGTAACTGTCTAATGACACCCAGTCTGTGTATAAGAGAGACAACACTTCATCAGCACACACACACACACACACACACACACACACACACACACATAGGGTATACAGTATAAATGCATATATACTTTTTTTTTTTATTATTGTATTATATTTGTACATATTTGATTCTGTGAGTTGTATTTGTTTTGTTTTCATTGACTCTTGATGCTTTGGCAACATAGTTCTTGTAACATTCATGCCAATAAAGCAAATTTGAATTGAATTGAATTGAATTGAATTGAATTGAATTGAGAGAGAGGGAGAGAGAGAGAGAGAGAGAGAGAGAGAGGACAACAAAGGAGAAACGAGTGAAAAAAGGAAAACGAGTGTTGATGGAGGAGGGGAGCTGCTGCTGCCACGGCAACCAGAGCTCCCTGCTCTCAATCAGGTCCTCAGGGAGACCCCCGAGCTCCAAGTGTGTGTGTGTGTGTCTGTGTGTGTGTGTGTGTGAAGTCTTGCCTGGATACAGAAACAGAATCACATGTTATCCTGCGACAGAAGAAGAGACTCTGATTACTGTGGTCTGAACACACACATGCACGCACACACACACACACACACACGCACGCACGCACACGCACGTACGCAGTAACTGTGTCGTCTCTTTAAAGGAACAAGTCACATTTTCTCTCTCTCTCTCTCTCTCTGTCTATCAGAGGTCAAAGGTCTCTCGCCCCCCGGCAGGATGTGAATGTGTTACCAGCTGAACAGCTGATTGAGTCATCGTAACCACGGCAGCGGAAGATCAAAACATCACACACATCTCCCAGAATGCATCTGACCTCGTCTGATGTAAACTGACCTGAAGATTAAAGGAGAAGAAGGAGTGAAGAGGAGCTGATCTTCATCCCTACAGGACAAACTGACAGTAACTCTGGATCCTCTGAGGAGGAGGAGTCTGAGGGCCCGGATCAGTTCATCAGGTCTCCTCAGGTTATGATGAAGATTCTTCACAGATGTTTGTGTTTCTGGAGGACTGAACTGCTGGAATTTGTAAAAAAGTGACTTTATGACTCGTGTGAAGTTCAGAGGAGTCAGAGTCCACACAGTCAGTCCTCCAGGAGAAGTTCAGATACTTGTGTACAAACAGACTCTGGTAAAAGTAGAAGTGCTGACTCAGCTTCTTTACTCCAGTAAAAGTAATCGAGTACAGGCTCTGACATGTACTCAGAGTATCAGAGTAAAAAGTCTCCCTCTGAAGGACATTTGTGGTCAAAGCTAACTGAAGCTCACGTCATATTAATATAATTCAAAGACTATTAAAGTTAAAGGTAGAGCCAGTAGGATTTGTCCCAGCTGTTCCTGAACGCACCACAAAGATAGTTGATAGTTGAGTCTCATTCCCAGGACGTCAAATAGCCACATGTTGGGTTGGTAAAGCGTCCCGAGCAGCAACAAAGAGAGAAAATAAGAAACTCTCTACGAGACACTAACACGCCTTTTCTCCCCATTCAGCCTCCCTCTCTGTCTGTTCACGTCTTTGTCTCGTCTCGCTGCGTCTGCCGTGCGTGATGTGCTCTGATAGGTCGACATCAGTCTGTGATGTTGGGAAGGCGGCGTGCGATGACGCCAAATAACAATGATCCATAATTCACCTCAAATGCATCAAACTAAAGTAACGAGGCTGTTTTGAAGCTGTGAGGAGGAGAAAGTTCAGATGTTTGTGTTCAGATGTAGAGAGGGAAAGTCTCAGAGATACTCAGGTACAGTACAGATACCTGAGACATGGACTGAAGGACAGTAACTAAGTATTTTTACCTTTTAACTTTACTTTCCCACCAGCCTCTCTGTCCACTCTGTGAATGTATGTCCGGATGAAACAGTCACAGTGAAACCCTCAGGACTGTGTGCTCAGCCTCCTCGTCAGATTGCAGTGCTTCCAGTTCATTCAGACCAAGCCGACAGGATAAAGCGTCTGTGTTTGACGACATGAGAGTGAAAGCCAAAAATCCACCATCTTTCTCCAGAATCACCTGCTTCTTTTTAATGTTCAGCCTCTGAAACTGAAAACGGTGATCAACAATCACAGTAATGGACATCAGGAACTCCCCATAACACCTCAGAAAGAGAAGAAGCTGATGTGACGAGGTGGTGAAGTCTGCTTAAATGTTACTGAAATAAAATGTATAAAAACATCTTGAACAAACTGTTGAGTCTGTGTGTGTTCAGCGTCTGCTGGAGAGAAACTAAAGAATCAAAGAGAAATAAATAAAAGTCTGTGTAATAATGAGGTTCGAGGTTATCAGTGATTTATCTTAATCAAATCCTGTTTGTGCTTTTGTGTCCGCTGAGGGAACAGAGCCGTTTAATAAAGTTCATTAATCGTTTTCTCTCAGCAGCAAAAACATATTTTAATCATCACCTTTAAACAGAATGAAAGAAAAGAAAAGATATGAAACAGGAATGATAAGAGACGTCTCAAACATTCGACGTACATTGTTAACTTCAGAAACTCATTCTGGATAAAAGAAAACAGGTCGTGTCTCACAGCTTCACTGAAACACTGAAACGTGTTTGTGAGTCGGTCAGCTGACGGTTGCAACCTGCAGAAAAACAAATATTCATGTTACAGGATCAGAACATCTGACTAAACTGATCATTCTTCTTCTCCTTTTTTTACAGGTGCTTTCAGACGAGCAGTCTTCATGAAATCCACTTCAAGTTTTTGAAGCACTGACGAAGAAATCGTTGAGAAATGAATGTGGGCCAGTTTGTTCTGCCTATTTACATTTTGGTCCAATCCCAATTGGACCTCTTACCCAGTGTAAGACGTAGGGTGTCCTGTTTCTTGTTGGGATAGAGGTGTAGGGTGAAGGGTGAAGGGAACATGTTCCTTTTCTTTATACAAGCAGAAAACCATAACATCCTGTTTGCTGATGTCTCGGTAGCTACCTAGCTGGCTCACTAACATTACATTGTTATTGCTGATTTGTGTATTACAGTCCTGCATTTTGATGTAATTCAATGTCACACCCCCCTTAGATGTCATATGACTCCTGAACTTTAACTAACGTCCAGCAGTTTCGTCACTTGGTACCACTCATCAGAGCAGACTGGCAGGGTAGGATCACAGCTAATGCTAATGTTAGCCTATAAGGCACTGTTAGTGTCCAGATAATGAAGGGAGGTTCTTTTTTATTTGATGATTGGAATGATAGCCTGAAGTTGTGAGCTAATTGCAAGCATCCATACTTTAACATCTCCATCAAATAAATGACAAATTTGTGGTGTTGTGATAATATCAGGGTTGCCATGGTAACGCAAGAGAAATTACCACAGCTGAACACGGCATGTTGGAAATGTCCAGTTGTGTCTGTTTACATACGTAAATACCATCGCCCACTACTGACAGTTTGTACAATATCATGTTTATATGTATATACAAGTCTATTCTATTTCTTACCTTTTTAATTTATATTGTTAATTTTTGCTATTGTTATTATTATTATTGTGGTTTTTTTTTTGTTTTTTTGTAAATATTCTGTCCTTTGGCTGCTGTGGCAAACAAATTTCCCCGTTGTGGGACAATAAAGGAATTTTGATTCTGATTCTGATTCTGATTCTGATGACTTATGAGGGTGTTGAAGGGTTGAACCATTTTATGGGTGGAGATTTCAACCACTGAAAAAACTAAAAGTTGAGAAATGAGATTGATGCATGCTTCCATTAGGCCACATTATTTATGAAATAAATCACATTAGAGCTTCTGTTAGCAGATTAGTAACACTGATGCGCTTGAATTATACTGTAGGTCAGGTCGGCAGTATTTGACACATTGGGAATGAGATTCAAAAATCAACCACCTCACTAAAAGGAGTTAAAATGGAGTTAAAATGGCAAAATTATGCAGACGACACCCTAATTTACATTCTTTATCATATAGTGACTCCAGCCTCATAGATTCTCTCTGTAGGAGGTCCCAACAAATGAACTTGAAGTGACTGGATGTGTCTGAACCTTCTGCAGCTACACACAGACAAAACTGTGACGTTTATTTTGCAGCCAAAGAGAGAGGGAGAGAGTCAGTGCTCGTCCAAAAACCAAGTCATAAATCGATGTCTGATATTGGACTCAGTGTTAAACGTTAAACAGTCAAATCAACTGAAAGTCATGTTCTACAATCTTAAAAACAAAGCAAGAGTGAGAGATTTTTGTCCAGTCAAGACTTTAAGAAATTTCTTTTATGGCAGGTTCGATATCTGTCATGGTCTTTCCTCGGGTCGCCCTAAAACAACTTCAACTCTTTCAGAACTCTGCTGCTAGATAAAACAAAGATTGAGATGAGTAAACACATGACAGCAGTTCTCAGGAGTCTGAATAACAGTTTAAAGTCTGTCTGTCTCTCTGACTGTCTCTGATCATGTGACCTCTCTGGTCCTCTCAGCTCATCAAGGCACTGACTGTTCGTACACATGGAGAAGTGTTGGAGGCTCTGCAGACACTCTGTTTACATCCTACCTGACGGGATGTTTTTATCAGGTGACATTGAGGATCAGTGTCTGAACCACACAAGACATCCACAGGGCTTCGTCCTCGGTCCTTCTAAAAATGACACTCACGTTCTCCTAATACGCTGACGACACACAGATGTTCTTTAGGACTCGTCAATATATGGATATATCATTATGGTGATACGAGACCATATATGGTGTTAGGTGTTGAAATCATTACATGGTGATATGTCGTCAGTGTTGTCTTTTCCTGCTCTTTAAAGGCTCATTACAGTAGATTGAACTGTTCCTGTTATTGACCAACAGTCATCCCTACAATATTGTCACAATATCAAGGTCAAAGATATTTAGATATTTGATTTTGTTGCCCAGTCCTTGCATTTTTGAAGACAGAAACTTGTCAGCAGTAGTATTGTTCATTCTCTGAGTCTAAGTGGATTCACCTCAGATTCAATCTGAAGAAAAGAAAACTTGTGTTGACTGTGTCTCCTCTCTCATCCAGACTCTTTAACCTCCTGCTTTTGTTTTTACTACAGGAAGTTGTTGGGCCACGCTGATCTAATTTTTGTTTATGTCTGCTTCCCCATGAGATCATGTAGTCCCTCTGGTTCGACAATCTTAATGATATCCTGTAAAGTGTGACGTGCCATAGCCGTAGCCACAAGTCTTTTAGTGCATGTCTGAGATTAGAGAACATCTGTGGAGATTCTCCTGATGTGGTTGATGCAACCTGATTTTAAGTTTGGTTCTGATTTTAAAACCCTACTGGAGGCTGGCCATAGCTCAAACAACTTTCACTTTTATGTTGGCGACATTAACTATATGTGTACATGTATTGGTTTCGGTTTGTACAAGGCCTTTTAGATGGTTTGTTTTCTTCTCTCTTGACAAAATGTCCTCGAGGCCTAAAAGAAAGAGACGGAGTGTGTCAGAGCGACCTGCTGACTTTATTTACTGTGAGGAAATCATTTCAGAACAGCATACAGTCATCAAAACAAGATTTACATTCAAAACAACAGAAACGAGTGGAGCTGACTGGACCATCAGCTTTGACTGACAGCACTATAAATGTGTGAAGACGTTAACGTTCAGTTTTCTTCTTTTGATACAAAACAATGTTTGTTTGTCAGTGTGGCACCACCACATACACATGTCTAAAACCCCATGAAGACAACATGACTCGACATCCATTTATACAAAAACAATCTGAGATATAAATACAATATTTATAATCTGTATGTTACAAAAAGAGTTTCCCTCGGTGAGCTCAGTGACGGGCGGGGGGGCGGCGTGATCAACCACAGTGACGTATAAATATTCAGCCAGCAAAAACCACAAAACCCACACAGAAAACACGGGGGCGGGGCTGCAAGGGGCAGGGGTGGGATTTAAGTGCTCGGGGTGCGGGGCTTAGGGAGGAGGAGGAGCTAGAATAAAAAAGACAACTCTGAACAAGAAGACGGAGGGTCACAGTAGCCTACCAGGATGCAGGAATTGTTTTTACAGTGCGAGCATTAAAAAGAAAAACAGATAAAAATCAATTAAAACACAGACAGGCAGGGGCAGGGCTAAACAAAGAAGGGGCGGGGCTAGTAACAGGAGGAAGATCATTTGAATTAATTATTCTTTCTTTTAATCGATCATTTGTTGTGCTTTCAGACGGCTTTGAAACAGTTAAAGGCCCCAAATCATTCCATGTTCAGATCTCTGACTGACTGCAGGTCGGAAACAGTTTTTTTATTTTTTATTTTTATTTTTTTCTATTTCCTCCGTGCTCCACAACAAGGAAACAACCAGAACCAGAACTCCACCGTCTCTGCTCCCTAACACTTCGTCCTTGAAGACCTTTTTTCCTTCCTTTCCAAACTAAAGACTTCCTTTGTCTCTGCTTCCAATGTGAAGATCTTCCTTCTTCCGAGACTAGGAAGCTTCCATTTCCTCTGCTTCCTAAATGAACACTTTATCCTTCCTTGATCCCTACTTGTAGACCTCCCCTTACCTTCCTTCCTAACAGGAAGCATCCTTCTGCCTTTCTTCTCGGGTAACAAGCTTGCATCCTTCTTGCTTCCTAACTGCAAGATCCATTCCTCTTGAAGCTTCCTTCATCCTTGCTCCCTAAATGAAAGTTTCCCTCTGTTTTTTGTAAATAAATGTTTTCTTCCAACAAGGAGGCACTGGACAGCTTCCTGCTTCCTCCTTCCTCACTCCAGAACTCCATCTTCTCTACTTTTCCTAACTGGCAGCTCATCGTCTCTGTGATCCTACTGTGGCCGTTTCACTCTGTCCTGCTCCCTAACAAGAAGCTTCAACCAACCTTGCTTCCTTCTTACTTCCTACCTTCTCCCTATTTGGAAGCTTTCTTCTCTTTGCTCCCAAAATAAGGAAAATAAACAGGAAGTATCCTGTTTCTGTTCTCCCTTTGGACAGAGCCTCTCAACCTTTAATGCTTGTTGGGATTCTTCAGGTGGAGGAAAATAAAACTGAATGCAGTTGTGAAGTTCTTGTTCTGTGTGAAACAACCAATCACAGGAGGGTTTGTTGAAATCTGATTTCTTCAAAATACAAACGAGAAACTGATCAGGAAGCTGAGTTCAGTTTCCTGATGAATGTGGACATTTTCACTACAGAAGAAGAGAACATTTCCTTCCTGTTTTTCAGATTTCAGATTCAGATTTGAGGAAAGTTTTAGTTAAAACTTTGATTTTTCTGTAACTTTGGGCCTTTAACGTCCAAAAATCTCCAGATCAGATTCTGATCTGTTCCCTGTTTCTACATTCCATCACAAGTAGAGGAGATGATGTCACACAACAGGTGTGACATCACAGTTTGTACACTAACAGACCCCACCCCCCAAACACAGACGATAACATCAGAATAATTACAGAGAGCTGAAAGCACCCGGAGAAAACTTCTGCTGTACAAAAAGTCCTTTTTCTTTTCTTCTTCAGAGACCGGATGCTGTGTCCAATCAGAGGACAGGATCAAGACTCTGTCCTGACTGACGCCCCGCCTCCTCTGAGGTGATTGGTGCTCGTGGCTGAGGGGGAGGAGGGAGACGAGGAACGAGGAGGAAGATTCTTTACATCGGAGGAACGACGAGGCCGGACATGGCTGCAGAGAGACAGAAACAGAAACAGTGAGTTAAGACTTCACGTCATGGCCTTTGGAGTCATTAACTACAGCTCCCATGATGCTTTTAGAAGGTATATTTGTTTAGTCTCAATTAAAACTTTGCTGAATGAGCTGTAGCAGCTCCTGTCAGCAGTGTACTCATGGATCAACAAACAAATATCACTTGATTACTTTGATACTGAAGAAAACTTAAAAACATGAAGATTCTCATGAAGTTCTGCAGATTGTCTGTTCTCTGAGTCTAAGTGGATTTATGGACGTTTGTGTCCACTCGGTCAGGACTCTGAGAAGGAGGCAGGTTTATTACTGTCATTCAATAAAAATTAAAAGTATTCTAAAGTGTCTTAATCAGGTCCATCAGCTGTGCCTCTGCTGCAGCTCCACCTGCTGACAGACTACAATTACTGACTTCCTGTTGTTGTGACATCATCTGTGTTCACCTGTGACCTCCTTCAACTCAACTTCAACTCAGTTTGAAAACAAAACTGAACTGAATTACAGTCAAATTCATGAGATAAAATCAATTCTGAGAAGACTGTTAATGTTGTGAGACACACACACACACACAGACACACACACAGACACACACACACACACAGTGTGTGTGTGATGACACGTTATTCCTCATTAGCTTTTCTTGAACGACAAAATGCATGTAGCAGCACGCAGTTTAATTTACCAGCTCATTACATACAAACACACACATTCACACAAACACACACACACACAAACACACACAGTGGTTCTGTGTGTTTGTGTGTTCGTGAGTTTTTAATTAAGTCAAACCACAAGGCTGTAAAATAACACTTGAGTTGTTAAGTCATTAACAGACTTATGTCATTCAAAACTTAATCTGAAGATTAACCAATTTAAGAACTTTAAGCATTTATAAACAAATTATTTTGAAAACATAAAGACAGTGAAACAACATGGGAAAATTAAATCATTATGGTTATTATTAGTATTATTTCTAGTCGTAGTATTTGTATTATTCATATTATTATCATTATCATTATGTGAAGTTAAATGAATGATTTTTATATGGAGTTCTGTTGGGATCACATTCAGGCTGCTGAACCAACTGCAGATACAACTATTAATAACATTCAAACTGTATTTATTCATCTGCTCTGATGGTGGATGAACTGCAAATGGATCCACACACACACACACACGCATGCACGCACGCACGCGCACACACACACACACACAAACACACACACACACCATGTGGCCTTTCTGCCTCGGCGAAGGCGGAGAGCAGCATGAATATTTAACACTCGACAAACCTCTCTGTCAGAAACACTGACATCACACACACTGACTGCCAGAGAGAGGGAGAGAGAGTGTGTGTGTGTGTGTGTGTGTGTGTGTGTGTCTGTGTGTGTGTGTGTGTGTGTGTTTAGAGGATGTATCTGTGGGTTGTAGTGAATAAAACATGGATGGGCCTGTCACTCTCCATGCAATACTAACAGTACTCGGGTTACCCACCCTGTGCGTGTGTGTGTGTGTGTTCAGTACATTTGTTCTCCATTTACTCGTACTCACACAGTGATGTTGTTCAGAGGGAAGCAGAGTTGATGAAACTGAAGCTGCAGTGAATTAACTGTTAACACGTCACTGTAGTAATAAAGATTTACAGCCAAAAAAGTCAAAATAATTGGAATCAAGAGTTTTATTGGCCTGAATCCTCATCCACTGCTGAAAATAGTCCCCGACAAATGAACTGTTTCCTCCTGTTTGTTTGATCAAAACTACTGAAAACTTGTTGTTGGTGTTTTTAATGAGCCACAGACAGGAAGTCAGACAGAAGTTAGAGACGGACAGACATATAAACATGGAATCTGTCGACAGTTAAAGATTAAAAAAAAGAAAGAGTTATCTGGCAACAAATCCTGTTTACACCAAACCAACAACATGTCTGTCTGTCTGTCTGTCTGACTTCCTGTCTGTGGCTCACTGGTTCCTACTCACGTAAACCTCACTTCACTTTCACTGTAGTTTTTATAAAACAGGAAATAGTGCATTTGTTGGGAACTATTTTCAGCGGCGGATTAATTTACATGTGGTGCTGTGGTGAGTGTGTTTGGCAGCAGAACAAAGGAAGAAGGCAGAGTGATGTAAACAAATACAACAGAGTCGTCTGCAAAGAAAACATCAGGAGTCCGTTTGTGAAGTGGATCATTGATGAAGAACAGTGGAGCGAACGCTGAGCCCTGAGGTACAACAGAATCAACACACTGTTGGTTTGGACCAGAACACGAGACACATTGATCCTTTAGACACAAACCCAGCTGAACGTTGTTCATTCAAACTGTTTACACTTAACCAATGAGCTTCGACCTGACAGCTCAGACAGGAAGTCAGTCCTGCTTCTCCACAAACCTCATGTTCAGACTCAGTCAGTCTGGACTCTCATCATGATCAGACTAATTAAGACTGACGAGGGTGTGAGGAGAAGGAGGAAGTTTGAGGAGGTGAAGGAGGAGGAGGAGTTTTGAGGAGGTGGAGGACTAGGAGGAGGTGTGAGGAGGAGGAGGAAGTTTGAGGAGGTGGAGGAGCAGGAGGTGTGAGGAGGAGGAGGAAGTTTGAGGAGGTGAAGGAGGAGGAGGAGTTTTGAGGAGGTGGAGGAGTAGGAGGAGGTGTGAAGAGGAGGTGTGAGGAGGAGGAGGAAGTTTGAGGAGGTGGAGGAGCAGGAGGTGTGAGGAGGAGGAGGAAGTTTGAGGAGGTGAAGGAGGAGGAGGAGTTTTGAGGAGGTGGAGGAGTAGGAGGAGGTGTGAAGAGGAGGTGTGAGGAGGAGGAGGAAGTTTGAGGAGGTGGAGGAGCAGGAGGTGTGAGGAGGAGGAGGTGTGAGGAGCAGGTGGTGTGAGGAGGTGTGAAGAGGAGGAGGTGTGAGGAGGAGGAGGTGTGAGGAGGAGGAGGTGTGAGGAGGTCACCTTGCAGGCCGTTGGAGTTGTTGGAGCAGTTTGGTGGAGGAGGTGAAGCTGTCGGCCGGACGACGGGAGCGAAGGCGCTCTTCTGTTTGACGGCAGCCGAGAAGGAGAAAACTCCGTGAGAGGAGTTACAGTTAGAGACGGCCATGGTGGGACTGGAGGGCACGACTGCAACACAGACAGGAAGTACGTCACGGACCGGCTCACCCAGTGCAGCAGGTCAAATACTGCAGTATTTACCTTGATACAGTGTAATAGTACTGTAGTAGTGCTGTAGTAGTACTGTAGTAGTACTGTAGTAGTGTTGTAGTAGTGTTGTAGTAGTACTGTAGTAGTACTGTAGTAGTGCTGTAGTAGTGTTGTAGTAGTACTGTAGTAGTGTTGTAGTAGTACTGTAGTAGTACTGTAGTAGTGTTGTAGTAGTACTGTAGTAGTGTTGTAGTAGTGTTGTAGTATCACTGTAGTGTTACTGTAGTAGTACTGTAGTAGTACTGTAGTAGTGTTGTAGTAGTGTTGTAGTAGTACTGTAGTAGTACTGTAGTAGTGTTGTAGTAGTGTTGTAGTAGTACTGTAGTAGTACTGTAGTAGTGCTGTAGTAGTACTGTAGTAGTACTGTAGTAGTGTTGTAGTAGTGTTGTAGTATCACTGCAGTGTTACTGTAGTAGTACTGTAGTATCACTGCAGTAGTACTGTAGTAGTGTTGTAGTAGTACTGTAGTATCACTGTAGTAGTGTTGTAGTAGTACTGTAGTATCACTGTAGTGTTACTGTAGTAGTGTTGTAGTAGTACTGTAGTGTTACTGTAGTAGTGTTGTAATAGTACTGTAGTATCACTGTAGTAGTACTGTAGTAGTGTTGTAGTAGTACTGTAGTATCACTGTAGTCGTACTGTAGTAGTGTTGTAGTAGTACTGTAGTATCACTGTAGTAGTACTGTAGTAGTGTTGTAGTAGTACTGTAGTATTTACCTTGATACTTACTGCCGTAGGGAGAGTTGGCGGACGAGCCGTTGAGGAAACCAGGTGATGTTGCCACTCCAAGGTTTGGCATGCCGGTGTTGCCGTAGCCGTTCATGCTGTTGCTGACGGTGTTGCCGTAGTTACTCTGTTGAGGGGTGGAGCTTGGTGCGTATCCCCGCGGCGACACGCTGCTGGTGTTACGACTGTAACCAACTGTGAGAGGACAACATCACAGGTTTAAAGATCCTGCAGGAACCTGCTGCTCAGCAGAAACTGATACAGGCTGCTGGACTGAACCAGACTCCCTTAACAAATGTGTCAGTTTAGTGAGTTGTTGAGTTGGAGACACTTTATAAACTGTGTGAAACTGTCTCTGACTGATTCTGACTTATTTGTTCCTTCTTGTAAATTCAGCAAATGTTCTACATGAACCTCTCTCTCACTTCCTGTCTTCTCTCTGGTATCAGCTGTCATAAAATATACTGTTAAAGTCATCTGACCATCAACATGTAGGCTACTCCGGCCTCCGCAGTACTTGTACTCGTACCTTGCGTAGTGTCGGAGACGTTGACGGCCAGCTGTCCACTGAAGGAGTTGACACCCATCATGCCATGGGAGGCGGTGTTGCCTAGCGATGGGATCTGGTTGTGGTTCCTGGGAACGCTGTAGAGAGCTTCAGCGATGTCGGCCGCTCGTTTCAGGATGATCTCCTGCAGCGAGGAAGAAGTTCAGTCTGTGGGGTTTTTGTTCCTTCATACAGACATTTCTCTGTTTTTTAATTATTACTGAACCAGTTCTGATACATATGATGTTACTACTCTATATATATTTTTTTGTATATAAATGTTTTTATGTTTCGTTATGTTTTAGATCAAAGAGGAGAGTCGGAGCAGGTCCAGACCTCCTGGAGGAATAAACACCTTGAGTCTCATCAGGTTCTGATCCGGAGCCATTTACCGACTAGTAATGCAGTAAAAAGTAAAATATTTGCATCTGAAATATGGAAGAAAATGTAAATACTCAAGTATACAGTAAGTACTTTAAAATTTAGAGTAGTTGAGTAAAAGTATTTAGTTTTATTCTCTCAGTAATATTTGATTCTTTCATTTTACTCTGTGATCACAATAAAAACACACGTTCAGCTTGTTTCACACATACATGACGACAACATGTGACCTTAAACACACACACACACACACAGTGTTATTATTATTACTACAGTTGGATTTACATTCGTTTACAACCTCTGTTCTCTGTTCAAGGTTACTCTTTCACTTCACTAGACCTGTGTGTGTTGCAGTGTGTGAGTGTGTGTTGCTGTGTGTGTGTGTGTGTTGCTGTGTGTGTGTGTGTGTGTGTGTGTTGCAGTGTGTGTGTGTGTGAGTGTGTGTGTTTGGGGTGATTAACTCGCGGGTTGAGAAGCGTGTCGGGGACGATGGAGTGAATATAAAGTGTTTCGGTGTTTCAGGAGGTTCTGAGTCATAAACCCGGAGGAGGAGGGACGTCCTGCTCGCTGAGCATCATGGGAAAATTTCTTTACAAGAATATAAAAAATGGCTGCTCGTCTCTACGAGAGTGAAACTTACCAGCTGAGTGAGCTCAACCATTTTATATTAAAGTCAGTGAAGCTCTGAACTTTGACCTGAATCTGATCGATGACATCATCAATAAGATCCAATTAATTTAATTCATAATGTGCTTTTTAATTTCTGTGAGATAAATCCTCATTCTGTCTGTTAAACTTCAGAGTTAAAGTTAATTTTTCACGGTCAAAATAATCTGGGTTTTTTAGTTAATGAAGTCTTAAAGGTTGTCCTTCAGTTTGTCCTCCGTTAGAAGACGGACCTGCTCATAGAGTCTTTATTTTCTCGTTTCATTTCACTGATGTAAACGATTTAAATACGCAGCCAGAACAAAGGAAAAGACCGAACTAACAAGAGTCCAACTACATTTCTGGAAAAGTCCTGTTAGATTTGATTTGTTCTATGAGTTGAACATTAATGTCTCCAATATAAAAGGACAAATGTGTACAGGAGCAAACGTCACCTGGTTGTTGTGAGGCATCCCGTAGAGCGCCTCCACCAGGTCAGCTGCCCTCTTCAACAACACCTCCTGAAACACAGACAGGACGTCGATAAACCAAGAAGAAGAAGAAAGAGGAGATACTTAACAAACACTGTGAAACTCTGTCTCTGACAGACTCTGAATCATTGTCTCCTTCTTGTAAATTCAGCATTAAATGAAAACAGTAAGTTGTTTGTTTCCTTGTAGAAAGTGTCAGTTTGTGGCAGCATGGCTGTACCAGCCTGTCTGCTTCTGTGTCTACAGTGCTAAAGTCTTACCTGCCAACATTTAGCAGCTGTTTAAACACACTGTTTACACTGATTTCACCATTTACACTCAATTTATGAAAGAAGAAACATTTTATTGATCTAAACATGTCACATTTTACAAACACACTAACCAGTAACCAGTATAGGCGACTTCTTTGTCCCCAGACTCCCTTAACAAATGTGTCAGTTTAGTGAGTTGTTGAGTTGGAGACACTTTATAAACTGTGTGAAACTCTGTCTCTGACTGATTCTCACTGATTTGTTCCTTCTTGTAAATTCAGCAAATGTTCTACATGAACTTCTTTCTGTCTTTGAGCAGAAACATGGAGTCTGTGTGTGGTTGTTGACCTGATGGAGTTGATACCATTAAACAGTGTTTATTCTAATCAGAGCTCAGTTACACTTCACAGCGTGTACACACACACACACACACACACACACACACACACACACACACACACACAGACAGACAGACAGAGAGCCTCTTTAACTCTGAATTACTTCACTTCAGTGAGTAGTCAGTTTTAAAATGCTGCCAACAAACAGCTCAGAGTGTGTGTGTGTGTGTGTGTGTGTGTGTGTCTGTGTGTGTGTCTGTGTGTGTGTGTGTGTGTGTGTGTGTGTGTGTGTGTGTGTGTGTGTGTGTGTCTGTGTGTGTGTGTCTGTGTCTGTGTGTGTGTGTGTATGTGTGTGCAGACTGAACATAAACGAGTCCTCATAAAGAAAATTGTTACATTTTTTAGGTAAAGACTTAATTTAAGGTGTTTGGTTAAATCAACGTCCTCTGAAGTGACGGAAACATGACTGCGTGTGTGTGTCTGTGTCTGTGTGTGTGTGTCTGTGTGTGCGTGTGTGTGTGTGTGTGTGTGTGTGTGTGTGTGTGTGTGTGTGTGAGTGTGAGTGTGTGTGTGTGGGACTGTGTGTGTGTGTGTGTGTGTGTGTGTGTGTGTCTAATCAGGCAGCAGAACAGAACAATGCCTCGTTGAGTCTTTATCTTAATTAAACACACACTCAGTTAATCTGCTGCTTTTCATTACAAACTTCTTCAGGAGGGTTTTCAATTAACCCCGCCCCCTCAGTCCTCCATCACCCCTCAGTCCTCCATCGCCCCTCAGTCCTCCATCACCCCTCAGTCCTCCATCGCCCCTCAGTCCTCCATCACCCCTCAGTCCTCCATCGCCCCTCAGTCCTCCATCGCCCCTCAGTCCTCCATCGCCCCTCAGTCCTCCATCACCCCCTCAGTCCTCCATCACCCCTCAGTCCTCCATCGCCCCTCAGTCCTCCATCACCCCCTCAGTCCTCCATCACCCCTCAGTCCTCCATCACCCCTCAGTCCTCCATCACCCCTCAGTCCTCCATCACCCCCTCAGTCCTCCATCACCCCTCAGTCCTCCATCGCCCCCTCAGTCCTCCATCACCCCTCAGTCCTCCATCGCCCCCTCAGTCCTCCATCACCCCTCAGTCCTCCATCACCCCTCAGTCCTCCATCGCCCCCTCAGTCCTCCATCACCCCTCAGTCCTCCATCGCCCCCTCAGTCCTCCATCACCCCTCAGTCCTCCATCACCCCCTCAGTCCTCCATCACCCCTCAGTTCTCCATCACCCCTCAGTCCTCCATCGCCCCCTCAGTCCTCCATCACCCCTCAGTCCTCCATCGCCCCCTCAGTCCTCCATCACCCCTCAGTCCTCCATCACCCCCTCAGTCCTCCATCACCCCTCAGTTCTCCATCGCTCCTCAGTCCTCCATCACCCTGCTGCACTTGTCTGTCCTCCACCCAGCACTCCTCCACCTCCACCATCACTCCTCCACCATCACTCCTCCACCCAGCACTCCTCCACCTCCACCATCAGTCCTCCACCATCACTCCTCCACCCAGCACTCCTCCACCTCTACCATCACTCCTCCACCCAGCACTCCTCCACCTCCACAATCACTCCTCCACCATCAGTCCTCCACCATCACTCCTCCACCATCACTCCTCCACCCAGCACTCCTCCACCTCCACAATCACTCCTCCACCATCACTCCTCCACCATCACTCCTCCACCTCCACCATCAGTCCTCCACCATCACTCCTCCACCTCCACCATCAGTCCTTCACCATCACTCCTCCACCCATCTCTTCTCTCATCTTTTCATCTTTTTGTTTGTGTCTTTTATCTCTTCTTTCTTTTCTAAATTTCTTCACATCACAGGACAAATAACATATATTGAACTCTTGAACGCACCGACGTCACTATCAGACACACACACACACACACACACACACACACACTCACGCGAAGAGGAAGTCATCTCTGTGAAGTAGCGTTCAGCCTCCGATCGTCTTTAATCTGCTCGTTTATGCAGAGTGACGTTCAAGTGTGTCACAGCATGAGGGCTTTATTCACACACACACACACACACACACACACACACACACACACACACACACACTGTGTTTATAGTGACAAATGAAGCCTTATTATTACAAGTGTTTCATTGTTACGCAGCGAGATGACAAGCACCTCTCTCTCCCACACACACACATTAACAAGGTTACCGCGGCGATAGAGCTGGAGGTTGGGATGTCATCGCTGAGGAGGAAACCAATTATTCTTTTAAGCCCTGACACACACACACACACACACACACACACACACACACACACACACACACACACACAGATCCCTCAGATTCAGTGTTTAAGCCTCAGCAGCAGGAAATGAACCTTAATAAACGCGACATCATGAATAATTACAATCGGAAGAAAAAGGTCTCGATACATAAATAACATAAGTGTGTCTGAAGGAAACGTGTGTGTGTGTGTGTGTGTGTGTGTGTGTGTGTGAGGGGTTCACCTCTGTGCTCACCCAACTATGTGAAATATTCATTAAACTTGTGTTATTAGTGACACTGGTGGCCGTTCAGTGAACTGCAGTCAGAATAAATTAAAAATCATATTGAGTTTAATGTTAATATTTGCTGTTTTTATCGGTTCAGTGATACAATCCTGCCATTTGCTAATTACTTTATCAGCTAACATTATGAAGCAACTAACACAGATCTATGCTATGTAGCTAAGTAACAGCTAGCTGGCTAATGTTAGCTCAGCTCAAGTTACAGAAACTTTGTACCGTTACATCATTTAGTCTCAGTTAAATGGCTAAAATGCAAAAATGTCATCTTATATTAGCATCATTGATCACGTTAGCTGGTGAAGTAATGCGTAAAGTTAACTAACACATCTTTGAGCTCTTTGAGCACGATCACCTCTTTTAGTGCTCGTAGCTCTCATGATATCTGTGGAGGACCACGACGCGACATCTGGCTAAATAAATGGAAGGCTACATCAAGACCGCTCGTCAGCGGCCTCACAGTCGTCTCACTTATTGTTTCAGATAAAGAAAAACGCTTCCTGATTTCTGTCGGACAGAATCACACGACGTCTCTATAGAAACAGCAACAACACACAAGTTATTTCTGTTTATAAATCTGATAAGAGACACACTGATAATGTGTGTGTGTGTGTGTGTGTGTGTGTGTGTGTGTGTGCCAATCTCCTTTCTTGCCACATGGCTGCACTCGCTGATTACCTGATTTGACTGTTTCAACCTCCCTGTTTGCGAATGGGCTTTACACACACACACACACACACACACACACACACACTGGTTTACCTTTTATTCAATCATCTCTTGTCTGTGTGTGTGTAAGTTGAATTTAATGTGCTTTCCTCTGTGTGTGTCTGTGTGTGTGTGTGTGTGTGTGTGTGTGTGTGTGTGTGTGTGTTAGCTAACAGTGATGAATGTCGTGTCGGTTCATTTACATAGAAACAACTTTAACACCTAAATCTGACTTTAAAACAGTCGGTGGCTGCGTGGCGTGACGTCACAGCGCAGCTCTGTGATTGGTCGGTGTCACTCATGTGACGCTGCTGTAGGCGGGAGGATCTTAACCTGTTCAAACTTCAGTGAGTCTTTAAATCCTGAAACCAGACCTGATGTTTGTGAGTCTGGCTCAATAGAGCGTCTTCAGCTGAACATCAGAGGCTTCAGAACGTTTCTGCGCTCCACAGTCGCTCGGCTGCACGCTGAGCACAAAGCATCGTGGGTAATTGAATAAAACCTTTACAGATGAATTATTAAAGACGTGGTGGGATGTGGTTTTCATTATGGAGCTAACAGCATGTCAGTTCACATGAAACACTGCAGAGTCCTGCTTCATAACATGATCAGACACAGAAACTGATTCTGTTGATGGATCAGCTGTTAGCATCACAGCTGTTTACTGACACTCCGGTCAGGTCCGGTTCTGACCCTCCTGTAGCGTCTTCTTTGTTTTTCAGTTCTGTGAGAGTTAATCTGCTGCAACAGCCTCCACCCAGTTGGACCCAGACGAGCAGCAACGTGTTGTCCAATCATCTGCTGTCAATTTATATGTTATTCAGGATGGCTTTTAATACCCAGTAGCGTGATGACACTTTTATCTTATTTTATCTTATTTTGATTTTTACTGTATTTTATTGTTTTTATTGTTTTTCTTTTTCTTTTTATTTATTACTTGTTGTAAAGCACTTTGGTACACCGTAAGGATTGTCGTTAAGGGCTGTATAAATAAAGTACATTTACATTTACATTTACAAAGTGTTTCTCACTGAAGTCGTACGGATCCGTACCGCCGGAGACTCGTGGACCACTTTCACACCAACGTTAGCATCTACATGCAGGTTATATGAATGAACTGCTGACAGTGAGCGACTGACAAGATGAGTTTAGCTTCCTGTTTCTTTCTCAGTGAGCAGTAGAAGGCAGCAGATCACATAAATCTTCAGAAAACACCCAGAAGACGCTAAACTTGTTTTAAAAAGTCTGAAGTAGACGCATCGTTAAGAACCGATGATGGAAGTCGTTGAGGAGTGAGACGTGTCCATTCTGTCTCATCTCTGTTGAGAGTCGACTCATCCGTTTAAAACAAGCAGAAACTCGTCTGCATCAGTCATGTTTATCAGTGACTTCAAGATGATTTCTGTTGTCATATTGATCAACTTGATTATATTTTAGTCAAATGATCCAGTGACTCACAAACAGAAAGTGAAGATCAGATGTGATTGTGTGTAACAGGAACAGACCTCAGGTCTGGATCACAGAAGGAAGATCGGACCAACAGAACTTCTGATGAGTGGATTATTTACAACATGTTGAGGATTCATCCGTCTTCTGTTCAATCAGCAACACATCAGATATTGATTATTGATTGAGGAACAAATCAGGAGAGAAATGTTCAGTGTTTCTGTACGAAACTGCAGCAGCTTCAATAGACTGTGTCACAGACACACACACACACACACACACACACACACTCAGTAGATAAACAGTAGAATCAGTAGATGCAGCTGATGATTATCAGACTGAGAGCAGCCAACCAGAACACAGACTGATGGAAAAAACACCAACAATCAGAGACTGAGTGTTTGTTTGTCTCAGTGTGTGTGTGTGTGTGTGTGTGTGTGTGTGTGTGTGTGTGTGTGTGTGTGTGTGTGTGTGGTACCTTGGGCAGTCTCTCTGGGTCTCCGGGGTGACGTGGAATAACCTTCTGTAACCTCTGGAAGCCGTAGTCTATAGTGGGTTCATTTAATGCTGAGGACGACAAATCACGTTTATTATATCATAAGGTAACACATCGTAGCGTAGCATAACGTAACATAACGTAACATAATGTAACATAATGTAACATAATGTAACATAATGTAACGTTACATAGCGTAGCGTAGCATAATGTAACGTATCAGAGTGGAGGAGAGCAAAGAGTTTAAGAAGTGGATTTCTCTTCAGTCTCAGTCCTCAGCCTGATGTCCTGTAATTCTTCACGTGACTGAAAAGCAAAGACGCTGCAGACGAACAGAGAGAAACTGAGTCTGTGGTGAGTGTTGACTTCAGTCAGAGACAAACTGAACACAACAGACTCACACTGTTCAGTCTCTGTCCGATTGATGAAAATTCTGGTGAATAGGTGAAATTCTCTTTATGTGTGAACACTCGAGCTAGTTAGCATTAGCTAGGGGCCTCAGGTTGGACTGGAACCCGGGCCTGCAGCGAGGACACAGCCTCTGCACATGGGACGCCCGCTCTACCAACTGAGCTAATGGCCGTCCCGCTCCGGAGCCAAGATGGCGTCGGGTGGTACCTTCACTCTAGCTCTATGGGTGACGTCACCGTGGCTCTGTCCACTGTTTATACAGTCAGTGGGTTCCACATGTTCTGATGTGGTTCTTAAAATAAGTGTTACGTACAAACACGTTCTATTTGTATAAAACTTGTTTAAATGTTTATACATTTACGTGTTCAGTGTGTTCCAGACGTTAGACCGCACCCACCACCATCTAAACACTGGGTCCTGGTTCACTGGTCGAAACTGGAGCAGCACCAGAGCTAATCAGAACAGAGTGTTGAGCTCTGATTGGTCACTTTGAATCTGACACTCTTCTTCTTCCTCTGCACTCACATCATATAAACTGGTCGGGAGGTGATAAATCAGAGCGTCAGTGAATGCAGCACAGCACAGTGTGTGTGTGTGTGTGTGTGTGTGTGTGTGTGAAGTGCATGAATCATAATCCCGTCTTGGTTGAGCTGTGTTTAACAAGCTTTAGACTGACTCTCCTATACATCACAAACAGTGTGTGTGTGTGTGTGTGTGTGTGTGTTCAGTCCTTGAAGGCTCACGGGGCGTAACAAGCAGCAGTTATAAGAGTGTGTGTGTGTTAGCTCTCCAGATGTCTGTGTTATCTACAGCCTGCTGTGTGTGTGTGTGACCTTGTGTTGTTGACTGTCACACAGTGTGTTATCACCTGTGTGTGTGTGTGTGTGTGTGTGTGTGTGTGTGCGTGTGTGTGTCTCTTTTTCTGTTCAAATTCTTTATGGATCAAACTTAAATTGATTTTTGTCCTTAAAGGTTCAATCTGTAGATTTTTGTGTTGTTTTGTGACTCGTCTGCATCGTCCAATCAGACGTAAGTATTTTACGTATTTACGTATTTTGTTGTTAGGCTATAGTTTTACTGTACTTATGTTGTAGTTTTACTGTAGTTATGTTGTAGTTTTACTGTAGTTTTACTGTAGCTATGTTGTAGTTTTACTGTAGTTTTGCTGTAGTTATGATGTAGTTTTATTGTAGTTTTGATGTAGTTATGATGTAGTTATGATGTAGTTTTACTGTAGTTTTGCTGTAGTTATGATTTTGTAGTTTTACTGTAGTTTTACTGTAGTTATGTTGTGTTTTACTTTAGTTTTGCTGTAGTTATGTTGTGTTTTACTGTAGTTTTGCTGTAGGTATGTTGTGTTTTACTGTAGTTTTGCTGTAGTTATGATGTAGTTTTACTGTAGTTTTGCTGTAGTTACACTGTGAGTCTGACCTGTCCGTCACTTATGTCGTTATCTGATTGGTTAATTGGCTGTGATGAAGCTCCAATCAAGCAGCAGACTGTGTAATGATCCGATCAATAAGCTGTTGAAGTGACAGGTCGTGGTTCTGGGTGAGTATTGATCTGACGGGACACTGATCACAGTGAGCTGTCACCAGACTCCTGTCAGTTTTGTTGGTATTTAAGATGCGATCAGTGTTTATTGATCTGACGTGACTTTGAACCTTTGAAACTTGTTCTGATCATAATTTCATTTTAATTCACAACAGAAACAACAGCCGAGGCTGATGGGAACTGTAGTTTTATCTCTGTTTGTCCCCCAGAGCAGAGGCAGACATTTCTAACAAGAACATGAACCATAAGTTTAAATCACTTTGATTCTATGATTCGTTTGTTTTCAGGCTGTTACTATCTCCCATATTTTTAACAGTTTTATTTCAGAGCTGTTGACTTCCTGTAGAGCTGGAAGGTTTAATAAAGTCTCCTTCTACACTCTGGTGTTGTTGTTCTGTACACGTCGTCCTCAGGTTTCTTTATTTCTTTTTTTGGGGGTGAGTTTCCAACCTCCAGAATAAATGTAAGATAAGTATTCTTCTTTCAGCCTCAGATAAGTTCAGACTGAATGTTTCTTTACTTGTTTAGATTTAATTTTCTATTTGTCTAATGTCTCACCGTGTCCACAGTTAGACAGACCTGTGTGAGTGTCTGTGTGTGTGTGTGTGTGTGTGTGTGTGTGTGTGTGTGTGTGTGTGTGTGAGAGGAAATGAAAATCTGTGCCCGGGTCAGACAGAGGCGTTGGAGCGATCAATACTACTCGATCTATACTCATTGAAATTTCATGGAGCTGTCTGTCTGCATGACGACTCGTATCAACACATTCTGTCATAGAAGCAACTCGCTGTGTGATGTCATCGCTCGGTCATGACGCCGGTGTGAGAGTTTGATTGATTATATTTCATTTTAAACACTAAATGAATCTGCCCACTGTGATGTGTTCAAGTGCAGTGCTAGAGATCAGTGCTGATTGGTTGCTGACTCTGACAGGGTGGAAAGCAACTAAGTATATTTACTGAAGAGCTGTACTTCATCGAAGCTTCGAGGTACTTGTACCCGACTGAAGTACTTCTGTTGCTGCTGTTTTCTACTGGAGTCACTGGGGACTTTAAGATTTTAAAGACTGTTACACATGAATCTGCTCAACAGGAAACAGAAGATGGTTTCACCTGCTGTAACATTTCACACTAATACATGTGTAATAATAATAAGACAACTTGTATTATTGATTATTTGAACATTATGCTGATGATGTATTTCTTTACTTTATTTACTTACTACTAAACAAATTTCCTGTGAATTTTTGGGGTTCAGAAATGACTGACGACATATGAACACATGTCAGAACATCGTCACAGTCATTCTACATTGGTTCCTCTCCACAGCAGCAGGAGGCGTTCAGGTGTCACTGCTCACTGCAACCTCTGAATCATTTAGATCAAAAGAAAATGATTCTGATAACTTAATGATCTTCATCATGAAGACCGAACAAAAACTCTGTGCAGCCATCAGACAGAATGAACACAGAGACTCAACTGTGATGGTGCAGCAGCAGAAACATCTCAGTACTTTAATAATGCCTCAGTACTTTAATAATATCTCAGTACTTTAATAATGCCTCAGTACTTTCATAATGCCTCAGTACTTTAATAATGTCTCAGTACTTTCATAATGCCTCAGTACTTTAATAATGTCTCAGTACTTTAATATTGTCTCAGTACTTTCATAATGCCTCAGTACTTTAATAATGTCTCAGTACTTTTACTTCACCTTCTCGTTATGGAAGTCGCGGTGCAAAGCATGCTGGGAGCTGGGTGGTGCAGGGTGGAGGTGAGCAGGACGAAGCTGTTTTGAACCACCGAGGTGTGAAAGCAGCTGCTGTATGAAACTGAAGGTCATGTGACTGATGACATCACACTCACGTACAGGAGTGTGTGTGTGTGTGTGTGTGTGTGTGTGTGTGTGTGTGTGTGTGTGTGTGCTGTTCAGAGGTCATTAACATGAAGGTTTGGGGGTTAATGAGATTTAAATGTGTGTAATTACTCTGACAGTAGTGTGAAATGAAACACCTCCACTGATCTGCTGCAGGACAGAACCCAAGACAAATAAAGACAGAGGACAGGGTGAGGGAGGGAGGGACAGGTAACGAGAGGACAGGGTGAGGGAGGGAGGGACAGGTAACGAGAGGACAGGGTGAGGGAAGAGATGTCTTCGAGACCAGGGAGATGTTTGACAGAGACAGACGACTCTGTAGGCGGAGGACAGGCTGGTTTATTCATGGTGTTAGCTGCAGCAACTAGTCCACGATGCTAATCACGTCTGTGTTGAGCTGCTGTCTGTTGTGAGGCTCTGACTTGTCCTCGCCCTCGTCCTCGTCCTCGTCCTCGTCACTCGGGGGCGTGTTCTCATCTTTGGTCCAATAAAGACTTTTTATGATTTAGATTTTAATGCTGAAGCTGTTGATTTATAAAAATATATATAATATAACATCTTTATAACTTAATTCAGTGATTTAGGTAAAGCTGGATCATATTTTCAGCAGATTTACTGCTCTGCCTCCCTCTGGACAGATAGCTTTACTTGTTGCTATAGTAACCGCTAACTGCACCCTCCCAGTGAACAGGGACCAAACGCCTCGGAGACCGACGGAGGACAGTTACAGAACCGAGGTGATTCATGGAGTTTCTAGTTTTGTCACAAAGTAACTGCTAACTGCTGCTAAATGTAGCTGTTGTTAGATAGTTAGCTCGGTTAGCAGTGCAGTTAGCAGTCCTGTTTGCTGACTCAGATGCAGAGTTTGAGGAGGAAGTCAATTAAACCACCATGGTGCTGTGTTCAGTCCGCAGACTGCTGCCTCACTGACGAGCAGCGTGACGCACATTCAGAAGCTGTACGATACGTGACATGACACAAGTGTTCTGTGATTGGCTGTGAGCTCAGCCAATCAGTGTGTGGCTGTGTTACCTGTGTAAACGAAACGTCCCGGTGCCCCTTTACAGAACTGTTTGGACTTGTAGGACAGCGTGACCTCGACGACCCCGGGGATGTGACGGGGAGGAGTCTGGACCCGGATAGCATGAGGGGTGATCAGCTGAGGACACAGACAGAGACATGATGATAATGACAGCAGGCCGGGTGGCTGTACTGATTATCGGTTATGGATCAGGTGTGTTACCTCGCTCCAAACCAGCATGGTGCCGAAGACAACCTGCAGGCCGTCGAAGAAGTTGTCTCCGATCAGGATGACGGTCGCTCCGCCCGTCGTCCAGCCCTCACTGGGACTGATGGCTTTGATACAGGGAGTGGCTGCTGGACGAGAGACACAGAGACAGACAGACAGAGAGAGAGACAGACAGACAGACAGGTAAATGTCAGCATCTCGTTACCTGAGGCTCGTTAAAGCTCACCTTTGTGAATCACAGTAATATTTGTCTCTGTCTGTCTCTCTCTCTGTCTGTCTCTCTGTCTGTCATCGGTGTTCTGATCAACACACACTCTTCAAAACAATGACAACAGAGGCAGTTTCATGATGTCATGAAGCAGCGTGGGATCACCTGTCCTGTGACCTGTTCAAGGGTCCAGACCCACAGAAACACTTCAACACTACTGCAGAACGACTGAAGGTCACACACACACACACACACACACACACACACACACACACACAGAATGTGATTTAATTGGGTCGTGGCTTTTATCCGCTTTAGCTTAGTTCACACACACACACCCCCACACACTAACACCACACACACACACACACACACACACTCGGCCGGTAATGACTACTTTCTCTCTCTACTTTCGAGTGCGACTGCAGATTAATTATAAAGTGAAATGAAAGCACTGTGTGTGTGTGTGTGTGTGTGCGTGCGTGCATGTGTGTGTGTGTGTGTGCGCGTGTGTGTGTGAGAGAGAGAGAGCAGCTAATCTCATCACTGAAGACTTCAGATGACATTATAGCACCTGACCTCCATTCTGTTCTATTACAGGCTGTTACAACCCTGACTCTGGACTCACCTGTCCTGACTCTGGACTCACCTGTCCTGACTCTGGACTCACCTGTCCTGACTCTCTTTAGGAGAATTATTTTCCAATCAGTTTTTCGCAGTTTTATACAAATTATTTCTTCTGATAATTTCAATCTCTAACCTGATCTGCTGTCTGTCTGCTGATTGAGTAAGAGTTAATCTGTTGCCATGACAGTGAAGATCTGATTGGCTGTCACACTTGACATAATTCTGAATTCTTGGATATAAAGATGATATAAATGAAAGGACTTCTGAGTCAGCTGCAGGAGTGAGGTGAGCGCTCAGCTCATCAGCAGCTCCAGACTTAGTTTCTTCTCTCTTCTTGGTGTGAAACATGAAACTGGTTACAGCAGGTTTCTTTACTTTGACTCAGTGAATCTGCAGCTCTGAGAGAAGCAGGCAGAACCAGTCCAACCCACGGGAGGGGCGGTTTCCATGGTTACCCTCTTTAATTAGGAGGGCAATTAAAGAGGTTGAACGGCCCGCAAAAAGACACACACACACACACACACACACACACACTGTCCTCTCTGGGGACGGTGAGGCGTCTGGTCTTCCTACCCACGAGCCACTGGGGTGACTTCTTTTCAAAGACCAAATTACACTCTGCTGTTCAGGTTCTCTGGTCTGGATGCTATGAGTCGTAGCAGACGTCACAACAGCTGACACAGGACAAGTACAGCTGAGATCAGTGAGCTGAACTCTGACCTCTGAAGTTTCACCATCCTGGTTAATAAACTGTTTGACAGCAGATATGTTCTTTTCTCTACAACTGAGGTGTTGAGTGCAAAATTAGAATGGATACATCTAGAGTGCATACCTCCACCAACAGTCCCCTTTAATTCAATCAAGACTAATTCAACATCAAACTGGTTAGCTCCGTATCGCTCTTATTTTAAACCACTTGTAACATCAAACTGTACTCACTCACAGGCTCCAGCCACCTGAAAATGCCTTATTTTTAGCATTTTGATCCACGATCCAAATGCCCTGTCACATGATTTTAAAGAAAGTGAGAAACAATTCCTGGATTCATCCATTTGTCTGGATCTGCACTAGATGTTAATAAAGTCTATTCTGGACTGAGACCATCCAAGTTTTGTGGAAATCTGTTCAGTAGTTTTTGTGTAAACCTGCAGATGAACAATCAAATCAACCAACCAACCAACAAATCAACCAACCAACCAACCAATCAACCAACCAAACAACAAATCAACCAACCAACCAACCAACCAACCAACCAACCAACAAATCAACCAACCAAACAACAAATCAACCAACCAACCAACCAACCAACCAAC
>NC_140208.1:112888-145388 GCF_965226575.1 Pagrus pagrus
TTTGATGTGGAAGTTAGGCATGTAAAAGGGAGAGACAATGTCCTGGCTGATACGTTATCGAGGTGTTCATAACTTGTGTTAACACTCATGCCTTCCTGTAACATTTTAGGGTGGGGGTGTTATGTGCGGGCCTATGGGGATGATCTTTGTGCCCGACTGGTTGCACCCTCTCTCTCTCTCTCTCTCAATTCAGTTCAATTCAATTCAATTCAATTCAATTCATTTCAAATTTGCTTTATTGGCATGAATGTTACAAGAACTATGTTGCCAAAGCATCAAGAGTCAATGAAAACAAAACAAATACAATACTCTACAATACTCTCTCTCTCTCTCTCTCTCTCTGGTGCGCTCTGGGGCCCTCCTTTTCTGTTTGTATCTATTTTTCTTTCAGGAAGACACACCTGTCCAGGTGTGACAGGTGTGTCTCGATTAACCTGAAAGCATATAAGGAGGAGCGAATGGAAGTCACGTGCGGAAGTCCCTGCCCACCTGACATCAAAAGGAGATTTTTTTTCACTTTGTCTCCTTTGTTACTTTTCCCCACATGTTTTTAGTGTTGGGGTTTTTTCTTTGCTAATATGTTTGTAGTTTTTGTTTTGGAGATCACCAGCCGTTCAGTTTTTTTGTTTCTTCTTTGGTTAATTTAGAGTTAGGATAATTTCCTTCTTTTTGTGTAGTTTAGAGGGGATAGCTGGGTGCGACGGCCCATTGCGTGGCTGGCCCGGTGATTTTCCCTTTTTGTTTATTTTGGCTGGGTTCTCCGACCTTTTTTTGTTGGTACGTAGTTTTACTTTGTCTTGGTTTATGAATAAAATTTGGTATATATATTGATTTGTTTGTCCGAGTGTCCCTTTGAAAATGCTACACCCTCTCTACGAGTTTTTCCAATAGAGGGTCCGTAACATTCTTCTGTTGACACAAACCAAAAATGAGACGCAATGTATGAAAATCTAAATCAAGGAAATTATTGCAAACCTGAAATACTTAAAAGAAAATCACTTTAATGATGCTGGACCGCTCAAGAACTGATTGCACTGATACCACACTGAAATGTTTCTGCAGAACAGATGATGGAAACATCATGACCCTGCCGACCTCTGACCCCTGGAAACTTTTCAAAAATGTAAAATAAGTTTAAAAAGGCCAAACACACTAATAAACTAAATAATTCATCACTAAAACTGAATAAAACCATTTTTAGATGTGTGAATGTGAACAGACTCAGTGTGCTGTCCCCTGTAGCCCTGCCCCCTGTGTGATGTCACAGCAGCCACTCAGCTGTGGCCATTCATCATCCCCGGCCGGTTGCCGTGGCGAGGTTGTTGCCGTTGATCCATGGCCACGGAGCAGAAGGTCGTCCTCTCTGTCGCCACGGTGACTAACCAGCACATCCTTCACCCTGCTGTCGCCACGACAACTGCAGACAAGTCCAGCGGCTTCACCTGACTTCACCTGTCTCTCTCTCTCTCTACATGCTTACTGCAGCTTGGTCGCCCCGTCTCCCTCCCTCCCTCCTCTGCTGGTTTAACTGGACTGAACATCCTGTCAGCTCGATCGCCCAGTGCAGCGTTGAGACAGAGGGTGTGTGTGTGTGTGTGTGTGTGTGTGTGTGTGAGAGAGACAGCAGACACATTTAAACTGTGAGACGAAGACAATGTCCTCGAACAACACGTCTCCTCTTCATTAGCAGCTGAGTGCCTGTCTGTCTGTCTGTCTGTCTGTCTGTCTTTGATGATTCTCTGGCTTCGTTTACATGCTAACAAGTTAGCATGTTAGCATGCAGATGTTAGCATTTAGCTCAAAGCTTTGGTGTGGGGTGTTTGGTCTACTTGATCTTCTTCTTCTTTGTCCTTTTTTTCCTGGTTTTGTCTTTTTTGTTCTTTTACTTGTTTTTTCATTTTCAGTTCTCTCTCTGGTTTTCTCTCTTCATTTTTCATGACTTCTTCTTCATTCTTTTATATCTTAACTTTTCTCATTTGTTTAATTTTCCAACATCCTCTCCTCTCGTGTCTCTCCTCTTTCTTTTCCTCCTCCCCTCTTGACTTTAATAGGATAACATGTGCGATCAATAACTGGAGGATCAATCACTGACTGCTTGTCACTGATAAGCTGCCGGCTGCCTCTTGCTGTTAAGTGCCTGATGAATGAATGAATGAATGAATGAATGTGTTTGATGTAAATTGTCTTTATCTCAGCAGTCTCTCTGTTCATCTGTATGAAGCTTTATTGACACACTGGAGGTTAACAGTCTCACACACACACATTTGAACATTACAGCTCAGTGAATTCATCATTATTGATGTGTATTGAGATTATTTATGTTATATAATCACCTCATACGACAGAAGAATTATTAATTTTTATGCAGGACTGAAAATACTGAATGAAATGATAATACAGCTGTATTTAACAAATACAGTTTATTCTTCCATTACCTTTTACTGACAAACACTTACTTGGATAAAAATCCTGTTTTTTCATTTAATTTTTCCATCATTAGATCGTCCCACTAACTCACATACAGTATCTGTATCCTTTCTATCAGGACTTACAGAAATGTGTTTAAGTCAAGATTCCATTGCCATCAATATTTTTCTGGATTCTGGGACTTTTATTCATCTTCTTCATTCAAAATTTCCTGAATGTGCTGTGATCTCAGCAGTTATTTGTTTCACTCCAAACATGAATGGTTAGTAAAACTTTATTCTGCAGGTCCCATACTCTCAGGATCATATGATTTAATTTTGTTTCTGGAGAGGCAGCTGAATGTGCAAAGATGGAAAATGTAACTTAAATTTCCAATAAAATATAGTTACTCTGTTTATTTAGTCAATACGAGTTTTAGAAATTCTTCTGGAAATCAATAACTGCTTATACACTTTACACGTTACTGCCGTATAATTTCTTGAATTAATGAACTTTATTTCATGGGTCTGTTGTTTCCTCCTGATGTCCTGATAATTTAGTTCTAAATAAAGAACAAACCGGTCACAGTTACTGAAGTTTGTTTTAAAATATTAATTCATTATTAATGTATCATTCTTTACTATATTTTTTATACATGTTAAAGTTGATGAGAAACTGCAGGTTTTTTAAAAAGGAGAATGTGTGGTGATGAATCTGCTTCTGCTGTTTGTGTTGAAACCGTCCACAATTACAAAACACTTCACGTGTTTAAGAAAATAAGAGACGTGAAGGAAGGTGAGACAGACAGACAGACAGATAGGCAGAGCGACAGTTCCCTGTTGACCTCTAATATTATATCTGCAAAGCAATAAGCTTCAGGCCGCCCTGCTGCAATGCATTATGGGTACAGCAGGTCCCCAAAGCCAAGTCCTGCCCTTTGGGGAAATGAATTCATCTATGTGTGTGTGTGTGTGTGTGTGTGTTACCTGGAACCTCCTCATGTCTCGTGGGTTTCCAGCGTTCTTCAGACAGTTCTGGTTACACTTGAGGAAGAACTTCAGGAAGAACCTGCACAGAGAAAAAGTGAGTAAAATAATCAGTGAGAGAGAAGCTAGTTACATTCAAGTAATCAGTTACTCTGGACACATTACATACATCAGGATACATTGAAACAGTAACCGGAGTTGAGAAATACAAGAAGAAAAAAAATCTGCAAATGAAAAAAGGAATAAAAAGTTAGTGTGTGGTGTGAGATGTGTATCAAGAGTATTTGTAGTACTCGCAGTACAATAGTAGTACTGACAGTAGCAGTATGTTTCAGGGTTCTGTGGTGGATCTCCTTCTGTTCTCTTGTTTTATAGAAACAAAATGTTAAAATGACGATGAGTCTGTACGCAGATGATACAACGTTCTACACATGAGCACAAAATGTACTCTGTATTAACAGTCGGCCGACCCATCCTACAACCCCAGTGTCAGTATGTGACAAGTTGGGAATGAGGCTCAGAAATCAACTTTTCTTGCAAATAGGACCTTTAAAGATCGTTCAACGCCTCGCCAGAATCCACTGACACGGCAGCGTCACTGCTAAGATCAATATTAATGTGGCAACATTAGCTAACGTTGGCTCAATAAACTTGAACGTGAAAAGTTTTCCGACAAACAAAAAACCTTCTTCTGTTTTCTGGCAGATTAGACACTTCACAGGAGATCCAACCTCCAACCACAGCACCAGGTATCTTTTATATTGGTTATTTTTGTTTGTTTGTGTTTATTGTTTATTAGTTGTTGTTTATGGGCACACACACACACACACACACACACACACACACACACACACACAGTCAGGTGAACTACGCGTCTAGTTCTTCGACTCTCCTCATTTGATTCGTCTATCTGAAGCCGGGCTGCAACTACAACTATAGCATCACAGAGGTCTCTATGGCAACGTGCTGTAAACACACACTATTATGACTCTCTGTCTCACACACACACACACACACACACACACACACACACACAGAAAATAAAGGACAAAAAAGACAACTCTCTCTCTCTCTATCCAGCGATGTTTTTGGTCTCTTGAGGGTCTCTGCAGTATTGATTACCCAGCATTCCTTGCTGCTCGTCTCTAATGAGCCTACAGAAGGACAAAGTGCTGACACTGAAACACATACACACACACACACACACACACACACACACAGATACTCTGTAAACAAATCAACCTTTTCTAGAAGACGATCAGCCTGTTGGAACAATTCAAATCCTCTAATACAAATAATATTGATCTCTGATCAATACAGTTATTATTTACAAGAACTTCTATCAATAAATTTGATAAATTCATACAATTAGAGTCCAAGAAGTTCCAAGAATTTTACTTTTTGGAGGTTTTTGATTTACTGCACACCTGTCCTTTATTATTACTATTATTAATATTAATAATAATATCTTCTCAAGCTGCTCTCTGAGTGGATAAAGTCTCACTGATGTTTGTCTGAAGATTACCTCAGTCTATCGGCCTGACCTCTGACCTCTGATCAGCTGCTCACACACACACACACACACACACACACACACACACACACACACACACAGGCTCTTATATCGCCGTGGTAACCACCCAGCATCAGCAGTCTCAGCTGATCGGCCTTATCTTCAGACACACAGACTCAACTTATCTCTCTTCTTCTCCTCCTCTCTTAGTTTTTCTCTACCTTATTTCTTCTTTCCTCCCTCGTCTCCTCCCTTGTATCCTCCCATGTTTCCTCCCTCGTCTCCTCCCTCGTCTCCTCCCTTGTATCCTCCCATGTTTCCTCCCTCGTCTCCTCCCTCCCTCGTCTCCTCCTTCTATCTATTTCCTCCTCCTCTGACTGAAGAGCGAGCGGGTGATCGAGGTCATAAATCTACACGCAGGACAGATTAAGCTTTCAATTTGTTATGTGATAAGCAGGGCAGACCCAACACGCACACGCACGCACTCACACACACACACACACACACACACACACACACACACACACACACACACACACTTTCTCTCTGTATTACTGCTCATATTTACGAGCAGGAAATTAGGACGCATCGCAAATTTATCTCCAGGAAGAATGGAAGTCACACACACACACACACTAAAACTGAACACACACACTGACACACTGACACACACTGTGCTGGAGTTAATATGCTCTATGAGGTAGAAAATGTAGTCGCAGTGTGAGGACGAATTATACTGACAGTAATGTACTGCAAGTGTGTGTGTGTGATTTACGTGCTGTTGGCAGCTCTGTTACTCTGATCCAAGTCATTTTCTCTGTCTCTCTCTCTCTCTCTCTCTCTCTCTCTGACTGGTTTTATTCACTCTGTCGTCTGATGTTCGTTTTCTAATTTAATAAATGAGGAATAAAGATCACACAGTCATAAAGAAGAGACCGTCCTCACATCAGCTTCATGAAGAGTTTCCTTACATGTTAAAATAATATTTATTATAAAGTTTCTTTCATGGCATCACCTGAGCCGAGCCGGCACCAGACGTCAGTTAAGCGTCAGAACGATGTTGAACAAACATTCAATTTTAGTTGGAAATGAAAATTAAATAACATTTTGCTCAGTTCGACTCATAACCGACAAAGTATCAGCATCTAATGATTGAAAAATGTCACATTTTGTGAACATTATTAAGATTATGAGAAACTTTGTTTGTTTTCTTCATCTGTGTGACGTTAGTCTTCCGCTCCGTCCAGACAAAGACTCATGATGAGATAAAACTGAAGCTCAGCTCGTCGAGTCCAACATCCAATCAGCACCTTGCAGTGAAGTCAGCTGGTTAGTCAGTCACAAACTATCAGCTGGTTGAAATGACGGTACATATAACTAGTTACTATCATTTGAAAGTAATAAGCTACTTCACAATATTACTGTCTAACCCTGAAGACGTTCTGTTTCTGTTTGACTGACAGTGAGCGGTGGACGACTTCATGAGCGATTCAAGAGTAGGGAGTTACTTTTTATTCTTCAGTTCTTCTGGTTTCTGTTAAATGATCTGAATGATGAATTGTGGAGAACCTGACTGATCTGACCTCTTTGAACGAACAGGCTGAGAGCTACCGAACTTAACAGTAAAACACATTATATTACTCTGTTACTGCTTAAAGTAATATATTACCGTAACACATCCAGGTGATTGGACTACATTTCCTCGACTTCTTCAACAGCTCATCTGACTCATGGAGTCCCTCAGGGCTTCTCGGTCCTCTGTTTTATATTTATATGCTGCCTCTTCGCCTGGTTATTCAAAATCATAATGTGTCTGATCATTGTATGCAGACGACACTCAGCTGTACGTGCTGTTAAAACACTCTGATGGATATAAAATCCTGGATGCCCCAGAACCTTCTTAAATTTAATGATGACGACTCTGAGGTCGCCAAAGTCCACCAGCTCACTTTGTGTCAAATAAAATGGCTGCTGTAATATCTGATGCTTTAATAATCAAGTCACAGATGTTGTTCTTTCATCTCAAGATCATCTCACAATTAGGTCATTTTTATCAGTTGCTAATCTTCATAAAGTTGTTCATGATTTTATTTATTCTCGACAGTTATTGTGACGTATCTTCCTCTGGTATCAGCCGGACAGAGTGATACGTGTTTGTGTTTTTCTATCACCATCAGATAAATAACGTGATGATAGCAGGGTTGCCACGGTCACGCCATGGACCACTCCTGATGAGGGTGTTGAGTCTGTCTGAGAGATCTTCGATCAGCCTGCAGGTAACATCCTCCTCTCATGTGTCATTAAACACCTGGTTATGTTTTAACGTCAGTATTCATCAGTAATGTTTGGTTATTGATGACGGAGGTGAGATGTGTGTGACTGACTGCTCCTCGTCCTCCTCCATCAGCTGGTTAATCAATTAACTCCCTGCTGTTAATTGACAGTTGTCATTAATTATCTCTGGCTGCTCTAATTGGTATTCAAATGTATTCGTTAGCAGCAGAACGTTCTGCTCATTTACATATTAAATAGGAGTTGTTTTTGCTTTAACGCAGACGATAATGAATTCATGTTTTCTTTAGTTTCTTCATGTGGGATCACAAGTGTGTGTGTGGCTTATGTTGCCGTCTTTGTGAGGACCAGCTTCACTTTAAAGCATCACTGTGAGGGCTTAAGATGATCCCTCACCTGAGAAACTGATATTTGGTTGAATGCAGGCCGTGACGTCGGATAACCAGCCTCTAACGCCAGCGTCAAGTTAATGTAGAATAATAACATTACATCATCGACGGTACTCATCTCATCTCATGACTGTTTTTTCCGTGAGGGTCGCGGGGATGTTACCGCTTTATTTGCGGGGGTTACTGGAGCCAATCCCAGTTTTCATATGGGCGAAGGCCATGGGTATATCCCTGGACGAGTCGCCAGCTCGACGGCAGATCCTGCCACACACGGTGCCAACTGCACGTCAGGAGCAATTCGGGGTTCAGTATCTTGCTCAAGGATGCTTCGGCATGTAGTCAGTTCCACCCAGGGGGGCCGGAGTTCGAACATTGTTGAACTCCACATTTCACCTTATAAGATATATTTTCTTCTGTTTTATAATCATTTCTTTGCGATAGCTAATATTTATTTATTGATAGTGAATGTGTAAACAAATTAATATATAAATATATTAATATTGTGTGTATACAGCAGAGGTCACAAAGAGACGTGATGTGATGGTGAGTGTCTGTCGTCTAACAGCTTCAGTCAGATCGTCTGTGTGTTCGACTGGAGGGTCAACAGCAAGGTGAAGCACTTCCATCACACACACACACACACACACACGCACACACACACACACACACACACACACACACACACACACACACACATGCATGCACATGCCCACACACACACACACACACACACACACACACACACACACACACACACACACACATGCACACGCCCACACACACACACACACACACACACACACACACACACACACACACACATACATGCACACGCCCACACACACACACACACACACACACACACACACACACACACACTGAAAGGCTAAATGCTCTTTAACACATTAAAGTCCAACATCTCTGTTTGAATCATGAGAGAAACCTTAAACCCTCTGTGTGTGTGTGTGTGTGTGTGTGTGTGTGTGTGTGTGTGTGTGTGTGTGTGTGTGTGCGTGTGTGTGAGGACTAATGGAGCAGCACAGACACACACACAGAACAGCTTCATGATTAGCATGATGAATCGTTCGTCTCGACCTCTGACCTCAGCTGTAATTGGAGACTAGAGGAGCTGTCAGACAGCAGCGTGTCCTCAACATGCTCCACTCCGTGTTCTTAGCGTGTTCTCCGTGTCCTCTCATTCCGTCCTTCACATGTTCTTCTCCTTTCATGTTCTCTGATCCTTGTTTCTGTTGTGATGTATTCTTCTGCTGACCTTCAGTGTCACGACTGCATGTTCTAATAATGTTCTAATCACGTCCGTCATGTTAACTGCTGGGTTTTAATTAGGAAATGATACAAACACGGACACAGTCTCTCTCTACATGCTGCACCTCAGCACCACAGACACAGGCTGTGTCCAAATTCAGGGGCTGCAGCCTTCAGTGGCCTAGCCTTCGCGGTCCACGAGGGCCGGGTCCTTCGGACAGGTCTTTGAAGGCCTCGTCCACCGTTGTTAAATGGGACGGTCTAGCCTTCGGAGTATTTCCTGGTTGCCTCACCAGATGTTCCCGCCCCTTACCCTTACGTCACGATTGTGAATGAAGCGATGCATTAAAGTCTGTTTTGGTTCAAATCTATCAAACGTGTACATTTATTTGTGTGTGTATAAAAATTAACGACAAAATGTGTCAAATCTAAATTGAATCATTAACATTACAAGATAAACATGAACCCATTGGTGAATAACAACTATATTTACCACAGCATCACCAGCGTCACGTATTTTAACTGAAAGTTGAAATTTGGAGGTTTTGAAGTTTAACATATCTGGCGTTGGATGTTCAAACGACTAAAAACCGAGTATAAACCCATTACTTAAATTTGAATGTCATGTCTGCGCCACTTGATGTCGCCATTTTCTCTTGCTTCCTCTTCTGTTTCGGGACTGAACGGCGGTGCGCAAAGGATCTTGGGATATATCAGGCTGTGAAGGATAGTAGCGGTGCGTCCTCCGAAAAGAGGGAAGGCTAGGCTGCATTTGTGGGCTGCGTTTGGAGGAGCCTCTGAACTTGGACAGCCTTCGCGCAGTGTTGTGACGTAATTGGCCTTCAAATGCGCACTTCGTGGGCTGCAGCCCCTGAATTTGGACACAGCCACAGTCTCTCTCTACATGCTGCACCTCAGAACCACGGACAGTCTCTCTCTACATGCTGCACCTCAGCACCACGGACAGTCTCTCTCTACATGCTGCACCTCAGCACCACGGACAGTCTCTCTCTACATGCTGCACCTCAGCACCACAGACACAGTCTCTCTCTACATGCTGCACCTCAGCACCACGGACAGTCTCTCTCTACATGCTGCACCTCAGCACCACGGACAGTCTCTCTCTACATGCTGCACCTCAGCACCACGGACAGTCTCTCTCTACATGCTGGACAAATTTTCTTTGTTCTTGATGTGAAATTAAACGAAACATGACAGGACAGAGGTAAAATCAGACAGCTGTGTGTGTGTGTGTGTGTGTGTGTGTGTGTGTGTGTGTGTGTGTGTGTGTTCGGATGTGTTTGGGCCTGTCGCTCTAATTAACACCAAATGCTGGACAGGTTTTCTGCTAATTAGCATCTGCGGCTGGTTTGAACATGGAGGTAATTAACAGCTATTATGACTCTCTCTCACACACACACCACACACACACACACACACACACACACACACACACACACACACACACAAACTGATCATCTTTTTATAGCCTGAGACAAAATGTGTGATTTTGCATACTTATGAAAAGTCATGGTGTGTGTGTGTGTGTGTGTGTCTGTCTGTGTGTGTGTGTGTGTGTGTGTGTGTGTGTCAGATGGCATCACAGGCTGAAGAACAGAGTACCAGCTGTTATAATGCACACACACACACACACACACACACACACACACACACACACACACACACACACAGGAGTGAACAGTGGAGGTCAAGGAGAGATGAAATGCAGTCCAGATGTGTCACAGCTGTTCTGATGTAAACTGACTGTCGCAGTGATTCTGAGCAGCAGACGTGGAGACGCGCCGGTGTGTCCCTCTAACGACCAGTCAAGTGTCCGTTTGTCCGTCTAGACTCAGAAACATCAAGTGAAGATGATTTTTGGTCACCTGAAGACCAACAACATGAACCCGATCAGCTGGTGTGAGTTCACTGTGAGAAACAAACAGTCAAAGTTCTGGAAGGTGTTCAGATAATAATTCTGATTCTGACAGAAACACGTTGAAGATCTGGACGGTGGACTTGTAGTTCTCGAGACCGGTCTTGCTCTCGAGACCACTTTTTTGTGGCTTTGGTCTTGTCACGGCCTCGACAGTCTTTGGTCTCGGTCTTGTCTCGGTCTCGGGTCTCTCGGTCTGGCCAAGCGGTCTCGAAGGGATTTGTAACCTATAATATCCAGGCAGGCACAGTTGTTTGCTTTTTTTTGATATCATTATCATTATACGCCCCCTTCAAGTGGTACCAATCACATGTATTTTGTGACACAGACGGCGTTGGCACTCGTCCTCTCACGCCCCAACCCCTTTACTTCCTGGTTGTTTGGCCCACTGAACATCGCTCCGCTCACAGACTATGTTCAGATGATGTCACAGATTCATAACAGGTAACAGGAGCGTGAAACTCTTTATTTTCTTTGTTTCCTTTGTGATAAAAGTGCTGCGGTGGAAAATCAGCCACATTAAACTGCACAAACCAAGTTTAGTCCTTAAAACACCCATTTAAACCTCATTGGCTACATGATGTGTCAATCATCTAGAGGCTGTCGTGTAACTTTCTACGCAACCACTCATCTGTGGCTGTTGTAGGCTCCAGGGCGGGCGTACAAGCTTCTATCTGCTCAAATAAAGTGTCAATCAAATGGTCAGACGTCGGCAGCCATCTTAGTATTACTCCTCCTACTGACGAATGGTGTAACTGTAGTAGTGGACGGAGATAAAAGCACATTTCAATATTGTTCTGTGGTGAAAATGACTTTTTGACTGCAAAACTGCGAGTGACCACCGGGCTGGATGGCGCCGCCACATCCAGCTGTAAACAGTAGATGACCTCCACTCACACACTGACATCTAATTATCTTCATATTTATTCTTTTAACTGTTAAAATCTTCAATTAGAAAAAAACTCTAAGCTGCGTTTTCTTCAGATTATTATTGTTCATATCATTATTGTTGTTGTTGACTTTGAGTTATTACACTGAGAGGTTCTGATCCAAACAGATCTGTGATCGACGTCTGACAGCAGATTTAACTTCCTCCTCCTACGGCAGACAGACAGGGTCAAACAGAGCGACGGGGATATTCAGACTTTGACATTTTACTGCTAAACAACTTAATGTCAGCTGTCAGTCACTGCTGCTTGCACACACACACACACACACACACACGCACACACACACACACACACACACACACACACACACACAGCTTTTTCCAGGCCTGGAGAGTCTTGTCCTGGATTTCCAGAGGAGGAGGAGAAGATAATTAAATTAGATAATGAGGAGTCCATCATCTCTCCCACTTCATATTACAGTAAATGAAAACAGACAACTCCTCCTCTTCTCCTGTTCTTCACCACAGTGAGGAGGAGGAGGAGGAGGAGGAGGTTATTAACAGTCTGACCAACATTAAAGTCTGCAGACTTCTTATCTTCTTCACTGTGCCATAAAAACACGTTTGTTAACCTGCTGATGTCAGCAGCTGTCTGTGAACGCACTGTCTGTTACAACTGATCCAACCACTGAACCAGTAACACAACTTCACCAGACTCCCTTAACAAATGTGTCAGTTTAGTGAGTTGTTGAGTTGGAGACACTTTATAAACTGTGTGAAACTCTGTCTCTGACTGATTCTGACTTATTTGTTCCTTCTTGTGAATTCAGCAAATGTTCTACATGAACTTCTTTCTGTCTTTGAGTAGAAACATGGAGTCTGTTTGTCTCAGTGATGGACGAGCAGGAAGTGACATCACATCACTGAGGTCACTCAGACGCGCTGACAGCTGAACACTTATTGTCCTCAACAAATGAATTATTTCCTCCTGATTGTTTGATCAAAACTACAGCGAGCAGCTGTTTCAGGAAGTTTTTAAAACTCAACGTCTTCAGTAGGAACCAACGAACCACAGACAGGAAGTCAGACAGAACTGAGAGACGGACTGGCACGTTGGTCTGACGTGAGATTTGTGGACCGTTAATTGATGAGACAGTTAAAAGTTTGATAATTGTGGATGAATAAAAGTGAAACTCTTGTGGGCCGGTGGTCGAACCCTGAGGAACCTCAACACTAATTACTGACTGTCTGCTGGTTCTCCAGGTGATCACAGCTCGTTAATGACCTCGTTAAACCGCCATTGCCAAGCGATCACCTGCCGTTCAGAGGAACAGGAAGCGTTTGTCCTTTGGATGATGGATCTGATTTACATATTTAATTAGCCTCATTTGCATTTGTTATTAAGTGCTGCTCATCCAGCTGAGGGTTCATGTTACAGCCCGAGGCTTGGACCAATCACACACTGCTCCTGTGTGAGAGCCAATCAAATATCAGCTGAGTCTGTGAGAGTTTCATTCTTATTAAAGATGATTCTCGTTAAGTCCGCCTTGTTCTCGTTAAGACAGTTTCTCATTAAGTCTGTTCTCGTTAATACTCAGCTGATGGACAGAAGCAGGAGAGGAGATGAAAGGAGAATTTAAAAAATGTCAAAGTTTAATTTGCTGCAGACGAGTGAAGACGCCGAGAAATTACAGGAACCTTAAAGGAGCCGCCGCTCCGTCTGCTGAGCAGCAACGGCAACGCGTACGGCAACAAGGCTGAGCAACAACAACAACAACAACATGTTGACGTGAAGTTGGCCAACAGCAACAACAACAACATGTTGACGTGAAGTTGGCCAACAGCAACAACAACAACAACATATTGACGTGAAGTTGGCCAACAGCAACAACAACAACAACAACAACAACAACATGTTGACGTGAAGTTGACCAACAACAACAACAACAACAACATCATGTTGACGGTGAAGTTGACCAACAACAACAACATGTTGATGGTGAAGTTGACCAACAACAACAACAACATCATGTTGACGGTAAAGTTGACCACCAACAACAACATGTTGACGGTGAAGTTGACCAACAAAAACATGTTGACTGTGAAGTTGACCAACAACAACAACAACAACAACAACAACAACAACATGTTGACGGTGAAGTTGACCAACAACAACAACATGTTGACGGTGAAGTTGACCAACAACAACAACATGTTGACGGTGAAGTTGACCAACAAAAACATGTTGACGGTGAAGTTGACCAACAAAAACATGTTGACGGTGAAGTTGACCAACAACAACAACAACAACAACAACAACATGTTGACGGTGAAGTTGACTGACTCAGACGATCTTTGTCTCTCGGTGAGAAACACACAGCTGAGCTGAAGGTGACGACAATGACATCATCAGACACCTCCTTCAATCAGCTCGTCAACAGGCACCTCGTTAAGAACTTGTTTACAGGAACAACAATAAACAAATAACAAAACAAAACACAAACACACAGCTGTCAATCACACTGTGTGTGTGTGTGTGTGTGTGTGTGAGAGAGAGACAGAGAGAGACCTTTGTAGTTAATTAGGCCATCTGACGCAACGTAAAGCTGTTTCCTGAAATACTAACAGTGTCTCTGTGTGTGTGTGTGTGTGTGTGTGTGTGTGCGCGCGTGTGTTTGAGTGTGTGTGTGTGTGCTTAAAGAGCAGCGATAAAAACACACACACACATTTCTTCTTTTAAAACCGTAAATCAATAGCGACGAATAGCAATATACATCGCCACCGAAACGCTTACTAACGATCAATACACACACACACACACACACACACACACACACACACACACACACACACACACACACACAGACACAGACAGACACACACTGGAGGAAGCACCTGTTAAATACCAATTAGAGGACAGAGATTTGTCTCATTCGTCTTTCTTTCTTCTCTCCTCATCAAGAGTGTAAGAAACAGAAGAATAAATTAATGCAGGTGGAAAAAGAAATAGAAGGAAAGTGACAAGGAAGAGTAGAGGAGGAGATGAGGAGGTGAGGAGGAGGTGAGGTGGAGGAGATGAGGAGGAGACGAAGAGGTGAGGAGGAGGAGGTGAGGAGGAGAGGAAGAGGTGAGGAGGAGGAGATGCGGAGGTTTGGAGGAGGAGATGAGGAGGAGGTGAAGAGGAGGTGAGGAGGAGGAGATGAGGAGGTGAGGAGGAGGTGATGAGGAGGAGACGAAGAGGTGAGGAGGAGGAGATGAGGAGGAGAGGAAGAGGTGAGGAGGAGGAGATGAGGAGGAGGAGATGAGGACGAGGTGAAGAGGAGGTGAGGAGGAGGAGATGAGGAGGTGAGGAGGAGGAGCTGATGAGCAGGAGGAGGTGAAGAGGAGGAGGAGGAGGAGGATCAGTGTGCGAGTTTAAGGAGGAGAGGAGAGATTTGGTTGTAAAGTCAGTGTGTGTCTCCTCCATCAGAGCGTCTGATGTCTAATGATGAACAAGACGATCAATACATCACCTCTAACACCTCACACACACACACACACAGACACACACACACACACACACACACACACACAGACACACACACACACACACACACACACACACAGACACACACCTCACACACACACACACACACACACACACACACACCTCACACACACACACACACACACCTCACACACAGACACACACCTCACACACACACACCTCACACACACACACACACCTCACACACACACACCTCACACACACACACACACACACACACAGACACACACCTCACACACACACACACACCTCACACACAGACACACAGACACACACACCTCACACACACACACCTCACACACACACACACACACACACACACACACACACACACACACACACACACAGACACACACCTCACACACACACACACACCTCACACACAGACACACAGACACACACACCTCACACACACACACCTCACACACACACACACACACACACACACACACACACACACTCTCTCTCTCTCAGCTCTACAGATTACTCGGGGGTTTCTGCCCTGAGTCGCGGCTGTAAGGCTTCAGACTGTGACTGGGGCTCATTCAGCAGGATGATGATACGAACGGCTCGTCAGGATGTGTGAAGCTCGTTAGGACACGAGGATCCTCTGACAGAGCAGCTGTAATCGTGGGATCAGACAGAAGAGCTGCCAGTCAACTTTTACTGTGAGACACGAGACGGACGGATCTCTCAACATTCTCCGTGTTCATCTCGTCTGTATCTGTGTTTTGTTTTGTTCTGAAGACTTCCAGACGACGATCAGAGCAGTACCACCAGAAATCATGGGGGGGCAGTGTGGCTGGTTCAAGAGAGAAGACGAGACACGATGAAGAAGTCTGAACGATGGTGGACGTCCCAAAGTCCTGGAAATGATGTTTCTCTCATTGGTAGTGAGGTGAGGAGAACTCTCCGTCCACATGGCGACGTGTTTAATGACCTCACTCAGAGATTACTTAACAAGTTACTGCTCAACACTGACAGTAATCCCATCAAAACTTTGATTCATAGTCGACGATCTTTCATAAAATATTCTCCTAAAAGGTGCAAATACAACTTTATTATGTTTTAAATGATAACATCTTCGTCAAGGAGTCATTGATGATGAATGTTTTACAGCAGCTGAAAGCAATCATTAATGTTATTATTGATTATTTTGTCTTTAAGAGCAGCAGGCAGAAACCTAACGAGGTTCTCAAACATTTGAGTCTCATTTCCAACTCGTCAAGTATCAAATCCCAAATAATCAGTATTAATATGTTCCCATCAGGAGCCTTACATTATTAAGGTATAATAAAGGATTGTTCCTTTGTGGATGTATAAAAATATATATGATTTGGTAAATCTGTACAAAGCTGTACGACGTTACATCAGAAGAGAAATGTGTAAAACTAGAATCATGACAATAAGTCTTGCTTTTAAGTTATTTTGAAGGAGTTATGTTGTCGTCCACTGCAGCGACACATTAACCTACAACAACTGACTCAGAATAACTTGTAATGCTTTTATTCTGAAAAACAATATTGTTAACTAAATAAGATGTTAGACATTTTAATGTTTACAGAAGCTGTTTTGTAGTTTAAATGACTTCTGATCGATTGAGGAAAAACATCTGATTCTTTGTTAGTCGACAACATTAATGTGACGTCTAATATTTAAGATATTTTATAACATGTGTTCTGATGTTTATCTCATCTGTAATGAAACTGAAATAAAAATCTGTGTGTGTGTGTGTGTGTGTGTGTGTGTGTGTGTGTGTGTGTGTGTGTGTGTGTGTGTGCTCGTTGTGTTTGAGCAGTCAAACAGCAGCAGACGGTGTGTTCAGGGTCACACTCCTCATTCTGTGACTGTTTCCCAGGAAGAAAAAAATATTCAGCTACACTTCATCTCTCCATTGACTCCCATGCATTCATACATTTAACATTTAGCCGGCCGGGGGCCCTCTGGGGGCCCCAAACATTATTCTGCTGTCAGTCACCCTGAAACACGGCCGGTAATGAGATTCCATCCCAAACCAACCTGCAGCATGAGAGGGAAATCACACCTACGCCCTCTGAATGATTGACAGCACGTCGTCCTCCCATAATCCCACGCTGCACACACCAGAGACGCTCGCAGACAGGAGATTGTACCCCCCCAAAAATTCTCACATCTGGTATTCAGAGCGAGAGCGTGAAAAGATGAGAGCTTGTACGCCATCACCGCCATCATCTTCATCTTCATCATTATCATCATCATCATCAGCTACAAACAGGCGGAGAGAAGATGGGAGATTGAGAGAAAATCTCACCTCAGAGCTTTTTAAGAGATCATCGTGTTCAAACGTTCTCACAGTGTTCAGACGGGAGATGGTCCCGTCAACGGTGACCCTCAGGCTTCTGTCTGTACCCAGAACAAAGGAGCTGAAACAGCATCGCAGAGAGGCTCAACCTGAGGCGCAGGCCCTTCAGGAGGCCGCAGGGGGAGTCAAGCACAGCAGGGCCACAACGTGACAGGACAGGCCGAGTGTTCGGAGAGGAAACTACGTAATAAAGAAAATATATCAACAAAAGAGTAAAAGTCTGAACGTCCACAAACAGAAAACATGAATTTCTTTGTGGAAATGTCAGCGATGTAATAAGAAACTGAACATCAGCTGCCGTCCTGCAGCTCTGACTGGAGTCAGCATGTTTGCAGATGATACAGTCCTGTTCTGACATGTGACAGCTGAGAAAGATGTTCAGCCAATGTGCAGTTATGTGTGCAGACAGGTTTGTTCAGAGATGTTTTCTGAATTTACATAACAAGGAAATGTTTGTAAAATTTTTACTGACGACCGACATTTGTTTCCTGACACTATCGTCTCCAGAAAACAAAAACTGAAAACTGGTCTGTTTAAAGACTCGCAGCTCTTCATAGAATAGTTTGTCTTTCAAAATAATTCATAGAAGATTTATCTCCAGCCTCTGTGGTTAAATTGGCTTTAGACATTAAAACTGCTGAGTAAAGGGTTAGAAAAAGATGGTGGTCATGGTTCAAAACAGATTTCGACTCGAGTCAACTCGAGTCACTGTTTTCATGACCTGGAACTGAACTGACAGAAAATAAATGACTTGAGACTTGGATTTTAAAGACTTGATTTGATAATCCACGATTGTTATTTGGCGTCATCGCACGCCGCCTTCCCAACATCACGAGACTGATGTCGACCTATCAGAGCGCATCACGCACGGCAGACACAGCGAGACGAGACAAAGACGTAAAAGACGTGAACAGACAGAGAGGGAGGCTGAATGGGGAGAAAAGGCGTGTTAGTGTCTCGTATCTGCAGAGAGTTTCTTATCTTCTCTCTTTGTTGCTGCTCGGGACGCTTTACCAACCCAACATGTGGCTATTTGACGTCCTGGGAATGAGACTCAACTATCAACTGTCTTTGTGGTGCGTTCAGGAACAGCTGGGACAAATCCTACTGACTCTACCTTTAACTTTAATAGTCTTTGAGTTATATTAATATGACGTGAGCTTCAGTTAGCCTTGACCACAGATGTCCTTCAGAGGGAGACTTTTTACTCTGATACTCTGAGTACATTGTTGTTTAAATGAAATATTTACAGAAGAATGTCGAAACACATCGTGAACATCTGAAGAAGATAATTAAGACTGTTGATTCATGTTGGCTTCACTGTCTGAAAGTAGAACAATGAACAGAACGACTTCAGATCTGTTTCATCCACCATGACGATGACTGTGTGTGTGTGTGTGTGTGTGTGTGTGTGTGTGTGTGTGTGTGTGTGTGTGTGATAAAAGGCAGGTCTGAGTGTTTGAATCAGAGTGTTTGTGCTCTCAGCAGCTCAGTCTGACCCTGACATGTTTCCTGTTCACTGGACGCCGCCGAAAACACAGGAGACCTTCCCATCATGCATTTCAGCAGTCAGAGGGAGAAAAAAGGGGCCGATGTAATATCACCACTTCTCTTTTCAAAAGGCTGCAGCAGTCACATCCATCCATCCCTCCATCCCTCCATCCCTCCATCCCTCCATCCCTCCATCCCCCCTCCTCCCTCCTCCCTCCACAGCCTCAGAGAAGAGAGGGGGGAGGGAGGAATGAGATTAATACTCAGGGGGAGGACCAGAAGAGAGGAGGAGGGGTGAAGAGAGGAGGAGGGGGAGGCGAAAAGAGGAGAGGAGAGCGTATGATTCCTCATGGGAGAGAAGAGAGGAGGGGAGGAGGGGGAGACACAGCAGGGAGGAGGAGGAGGAGGAGGAGGGGGGGAGGAGGAGGCTTCAGTCGGACCAGTTCAGTTTCTGTAGGAATGATGTTATTCAGAGCAGCTGGAGCTTCACCTCTTATTACCACAAACTGTCTCACATGAATCAGACGGTCCGGTTGTGGTTCTGGAGAATACGTCAGAATATAATGGTGTTCATCACAAACTTCCAGGTTCACTTCTGACTAAGAACTTCTTGTGTTAGTGATCAGACCAGCTATTTAAAAGTCGTCCACACCAACAATGATCACTAACACAGTGACTGTAGCGATCATGTCAGCAGTTAACACTTCTACAAACCACAGACACGTCCGAGGTTGACATATCACATTCACATTGTGTGATTATCAGCTGACTGTCACATCAGGAGGTGGAGATATTACAGTCACACCACTGGATGTCTTTAAGGACACCTGCAAACATTCCCAGCCGCTTCTGTGGCGTCAAAGCCGGCTATTGTTTTACGGGAAACTGGACCATCTCCATCTGCGATTGGTAACAAACCATGATGTGTTTTCACTCTAACCGAGAGGTTTGTGTGCCTAAACACAGCGATGTGACGAGACAGAAATAGAAAATTGAACCTGAACAAACATTAAAAGTTGCAACATAAGGAAACAGTAAGTTTGAACTCATCTGTCAAATCAACATCTTTGAAAAGACGTCTAATGGAGAACCAGTGAACATTAGCCTTCCTGATAACAGCTGTGAGCCTGACTCAGACTCTGCATCAAGATATGAAATGCATGATGGGATATGAAGTTTCCTCTTTGTTGAACTGAACTGTGACCGATGACACGAGAACACAGACCTGAAACAGTTCTGTGTACAGACAAACACAGCTGAACGTCCAGTGTACCAGAAAAAGAAAATAATCTAATATTGTTGTTTAGTTAATATTCATGTTTGAAGCAGCAATTAATGAACAACATTTCCCATCAGCCCAAAGAGTCCATGAGCTGATTTAAACTCCAGGAACTCGCCTCAGTTTTCTCAGTTTTGTGTCTCCACAATGAAATGATATGGTCACACACACACACACACACACACACACACACACACACACACACACACACCTGACACTCCGACACCAGACTCAAGAGCACAAATATTGTCAGTGTTTGTTCAAACATGACTTCCTGTATCGGCTGTAACACTCTGTCTCTGTCAGTGAAGACAGTATCAGCACAGAAACCCTCTGACATGTTGATTTGAATTATAAACACACAGATTTATACATCAGGTTTGAATTATAATAACACACACACACACACACACACACACACACACACACAGGCCGGCTAGGCAGGAGAAATATGTTGCTATTAAAATAATGTGTGTGAGAGAGAGCATGAAATACATTCAGATCAACACACTGCATGATAACAGAGAGAGAGTGTGTGTGTGTGTGTCAGTATCTGTTACCTGTCGATGATGACGGGGTCTGACGGCGTCTCGTTCCTGTTTCCACAGCTCTTCTTATCGCAGCAGCGACTGACAGAGAGACAAAGACAGAATAATAAAAACTGTTATTTATTTCTCAGAGAACAGTTTTACAGGACTGCAGGTAGTAGAGGACATACAGTGGCACAGGTGTGTCTGTTCTAGAGTCTGTAAGGACCAGGTGTGACTGTTCTAGAGTCTGTAAGGACCAGGTGTGACTGTTGTAGAGTCTGTTAGGACCAGGTGTGACTGTTGTAGAGTCTGTTAGGACCAGGTGTGACTGTTGTAGGGTCTGTTAGGACCAGGTGTGACTGTTCTAGAGTCTGTTAGGACCAGGTGTGACTGTTGTAGGGTCTGTTAGGACCAGGTGTGACTGTTCTAGAGTCTGTTAGGACCAGGTGTGACTGTTGTAGGGTCTGTTAGGACCAGGTGTGACTGCTCTAGACTGTGTTAGGACCAGGTGTGTCTGTTCTAGAGTCTGTATGGCAGGTGTGACTGTTGTAGGGTCTGTTAGGACCAGGTGTGACTGTTGTAGGGTCTGTTAGGACCAGGTGTGTCTGTTGTAGACTGTGTTAGGACCAGGTGTGTCTGTTCTAGAGTCTGTTAGGACCAGGTGTGACTGTTGTAGGGTCTGTTAGGACCAGGTGTGTCTGTTGTAGACTGTGTTAGGACCAGGTGTGTCTGTTCTAGAGTCTGTTAGGACCAGGTGTGACTGTTCTAGAGTCTGTTAGGACCAGGTGTGACTGTTGTAGGGTCTGTTAGGACCAGGTGTGTCTGTTGTAGACTGTGTTAGGACCAGTTGTGACTGTTCTAGGGTCTGTTAGGACCAGGTGTGACTGTTCTAGAGTCTGTTAGGACCAGGTGTGTCTGTTTTAGAGTCTGTTAGGACCAGGTGTGACTGTTCTAGAGTCTGTTAGGACCAGGTGTGACTGTTCTAGAGTCTGTAAGGACCAGGTGTGTCTGTTCTAGAGTCTGTTAGGATCAGGTGTGTCTGTTCTAGAGTCTGTTAGGACCAGTTGTGACTGTTCTAGAGTCTGTTAGGACCAGGTGTGACTGTTGTAGGGTCTGTTAGGACCAGGTGTGACTGTTCTAGAGTCTGTTAGGACCAGGTGTGTCTGTTCTAGAGTCTGTTAGGACCAGGTGTGTCTGTTCTAGAGTGTTAGGACCAGGTGTGACTGTTCTAGAGTCTGTTAGGACCAGGTGTGTCTGTTCTAGAGTGTGTTAGGATCAGGTGTGTCTGTTCTAGAGTCTGTTAGGACCAGGTGTGACTGTTCTAGAGTCTGTTAGGACCAGGTGTGACTGTTCTAGAGTGTGTTAGGACCAGGTGTGTCTGTTCTAGAGTGTGTTAGGATCAGGTGTGTCTGTTCTAGAGTCTGTTAGGACCAGGTGTGACTGTTGTAGGGTCTGTTAGGACCAGGTGTGTCTGTTGTAGACTGTGTTAGGACCAGTTGTGACTGTTCTAGAGTCTGTTAGGACCAAGTGTGTCTGTTCTACAGTCTGTTAGGACCAGTTGTGACTGTTCTAGAGTCTGTTAGGACCAGGTGTGACTGTTCTACAGTCTGTTAGGACCAGGTGTGACTGTTCTAGAGTCTGTAAGGACCAGGTGTGTCTGTTCTAGAGTGTGCTAGGATCAGGTGTGTCTGTTCTAGAGTCTGTTAGGACCAGGTGTGTCTGTTCTAGAGTGTGTTAGGATCAGGTGTGTCTGTTCTAGAGTCTGTTAGGACCAGGTGTGACTGTTGTAGAGTCTGTTAGGACCAGGTGTGACTGTTCTAGTGTCTGTTAGGACCAGGTGTGTCTGTTCTAGAGTGTGTTAGGATCAGGTGTGTCTGTTCTAGAGTCTGTTAGGACCAGGTGTGACTGTTGTAGGGTCTGTTAGGACCAGGTGTGTCTGTTCTAGAGTCTGTTAGGACCAGGTGTGTCTGTTCTAGAGTCTGTTAGGACCAGGTGTGACTGTTCTAGAGTCTGTAAGGACCAGGTGTGTCTGTTATAGAGTCTGTTAGGACCAGGTGTGTCTGTTCTAGAGTGTTAGGACCAGGTGTGTCTGTTCTAGAGTCTGTTAGGACCAGGTGTGTCTGTTCTAGAGTGTTAGGACCAGGTGTGTCTGTTCTAGAGTCTGTTAGGACCAGGTGTGTCTGTTCTAGTGTCTGTTAGGACCAGGTGTGACTGTTCTAGAGTGTGTTAGGATCAGGTGTGTCTGTTCTAGAGTCTGTTAGGACCAGGTGTGACTGTTGTAGGGTCTGTTAGGACCAGGTGTGTCTGTTCTAGAGTCTGTTAGGACCAGGTGTGTCTGTTCTAGAGTCTGTTAGGACCAGGTGTGACTGTTCTAGAGTCTGTAAGGACCAGGTGTGTCTGTTCTAGAGTCTGTTAGGACCAGGTGTGTCTGTTCTAGAGTGTTAGGACCAGGTGTGTCTGTTCTAGAGTCTGTTAGGACCAGGTGTGTCTGTTCTAGAGTGTTAGGACCACCTCATTATGTTGGAAGTGGTCACACCTGGTCCTCAGGTGTGTTTGGACCAGGTTTCAGTATCTAAGACCTGGTTTGATGCACCTGAGGACCAGGTGTGCAGTCACATTATGTGTAGTAGAAGAAGACGACGTTCTCACCTGCACATAATCTCATGTGTCAGCAGAACTCGGCACATCTCTGGGTTCTTGTCCTGACCTTCATAGATGATGGCCTGCAACACACACACACACACACACACACACACACACACACACACACACACACACACACACAGGTGTATGAGTGGTGTTCAGGTGTGAACTTGGTGTGTGTGTGTGTGTGTGTGTGTGTGTGTGTGTGTGTGTGTGTGTCTCCTCCGGCAGCAGCAGAAACAACTCAATTAAAGGCTCGTTTCATTCGTCTCCATTATGAGTCATTATTAGCGATTAGCAGAGTGTGTGTGAAGTGAGCCGGCTGAACTGAGGGCAAACATTTGATCCTCTCACTGTTTCATTACAGCTGCAGCCTGCAGACGTTCAGACCGAACAGCTGGAACCATGAAAAGCTTCTCCACAAAGAGCGGATCACACGACGCAAACGACGCCTGACGGGCACGCTCGTTAAAAGCTCACTAATTGAATGACTCGTTAGGTTTAAATGCTGCGACTGCTGTGCTGCTGGTTTCCATTACTGTCACTGTACAGAGTGCTGACTGAACCCTTTTTCATCACAGTGTGAATGTCTGCAGCCCTGATAGCGCCTCCTTCAGGCTGCACCGGTCATTGCAGACACTATCTGAAGCAGCAGCCTGATGATATCTGTTCAGTGTGAGCAGGAGGGGAGTTTGTCCTGCTCTGCTCTCTGAAGGGATCATCCATCAGTCCTCAGACCCCCTCATGTCTCGTAAACACTTTGTATTCTGTTAGTTAAAGCTGTAGTTGGTAATGTTGGAGAGCTAGCCAGATTTGAAAGTGGCACCTCCTCTAAGCTCCGCCCCCTTCTCCCCCTCCCGTCAGTGCTCCGTCCAAAGCCCCGCCCCCATCAGACAGTCCGTCAGCAGGGCAGAGGAGAGCCGTTAGCATCGGGCTAATACAAGCTACACAAGTAGCTAAGTTGGCTAACGTTACATATTTCATGAAAATAACAAATCCCCCCGAAGCAAAACAAATAATTACCTGTCCAACAGAAAGACAGCAACCTCTGCATCACTTCTGGAGCTACTGTAGCTGCATTTCCTCTGCCACTGTTCTCTCCTGCTAACTGCGCTAACTCTTCTTCTGCTGCTGTTTTATGGCTGTTGGCAAACAGCTGTTAGGTGCATTACCGCCACCTTCTGACCTGGAGTGGATCTCCTGCTAACTCCATATGCAGCGTGCTGAATATATCCGGCAACACGTGACACGTGATGAGTGCGGCAGGGAGGAGGGGGGGGGCATCTGATTGGTTCCTTCAACTCGGACCGAGAGGCAGGGATTGGTCAGTCTTTACAGGCCTGCAGCTGCCACAGAGGTCTGACTTATTTCAGTCCTTCTTCTGAACACATTATGTTGGACTACTCTCAGGGTGGGAAGACCATTTCACCCAGTATAACAAAGTGTTTCTGAACAGGATTACCAACTATACCTTTAAAGGTTCAATATGTGAGGATTTTACTTTCAGCCTTTCACAAATTAACTTTACATTTCAACAGAATGTGAAGAAATAACAGATTTGATGTGAAGTACGTCTGAACTGTGTTGAAGAGATCTGTTCAATTTAGCATGCTAACCAGTTAGCCCTTAGCCAACAGTCCCCGAGTGAAGCCTCCACCAGGCAGCGCAAAAGAGAAGTTTGTCCCCTCAGAGTTGCCGTAATGTTTCGTCTCCATGTCACGTTTATTGTTTTCTTATTGGACCAGCTCAGTTACTACGGAAGCGTATTGCATTCATTTGAGTAATTTATTTCTTTGGTCTGTTTTTCGGAGTAATTTATTTCTTTGGTCTGTTTTTCTGAGTAATTTTTTTCTTTGGTCTGTTTTTTGGAGTAATTTTTTTTTTCTTCTGTTTTTCTGAGTAATTTGTTTTTGATTTTCGGAATAATTTTTTTTCTGAGTTTAGAGAGCATTTGAAACAATAGATGCATTCATTCCTTTATTGAAAGTTTGATAATGGAAACAAACATGACCGACTTGTTTAGTTTAATCAAGTTTTACTTTAATCTGGGTTTAAGACACTGGGAGATAGTCCTGTCTTTAAGTCATATAGATGGTATTACCATTAGTTTGTCAACTTTACGCAGGCACCTGAGGACTTTGCAGCTGTTCAGAAGGAAAGCCCATTCAGATCTGCTAGACATCGCAATGTTTCTCCAGAATCAGTTGGACAGACATGGCAGGTTGGAGGTTCTCGCGGGAGTTCGAAGTATCGCGATAATTCAGAAAAGAATTACTCCGAAAAACAGGAAAAATTATTACTCAGAAAAACAAACTCAAGTGAATGCAAGAGAGGAGGCGGAGGAGGAGGAGAGGAGGAGGAGGAGAGGAGAGGAGGAGGAGGAGAGGAGAGGAGGAGGAGGAGGAGAGGAGGAGGAGGAGGTGGAGAGCAGGAGGAGGACGAGGAGGAGGAGGAGGTGGAGAGCAGGAGGAGGAGAGGAGAGGAGGAGGAGGAGAGGAGGAGAGGAGGAGGAGGACGAGGAGGAGGAGGACGAGGAGGAGGAGGAGGTGGAGAGCAGGAGGAGGAGAGGAGAGGAGGAGGAGGAGAGCAGGAGGAGGACGAGGAGGAGGAGGAGAGGAGAGGAGGAGGAGGCGGAGGAGGAGGAGAGGAGGAGGAGGTGGAGAGCAGGAGGAGGAGAGGAGAGGAAGAGGAGGAGAGGAGGAGGAGAGCAGGAGGAGGAGGAGGAGAGCAGGAGGAGGAGAGGAGAGGAGGAGGAGGAGGAGGAGGACGAGGAGGAGGAGGACGAGGAGGAGGAGGAGAGGAGAGGAGGAGGAGGAGGAGGAGGAGGAGGTGGAGAGCAGGAGGAGGAGAGGAGAGGAGGAGGAGGAGGAGAGGAGGAGGAGGAGAGCAGGAGGAGGAGAGGAGGAGGAGGAGAGGAGGAGGAGGTGGAGAGCAGGAGGAGGAGAGGAGAGGAGGAGGAGGAGGAGGAGGAGGAGAGGAGGAGAGGAGGAGGAGGACGAGGAGGAGGACGAGGAGGAGGAGGAGAGGAGAGGAGGAGGAGGAGGAGGAGAGGAGGAGGAGGAGAGCAGGAGGAGGAGAGGAGGAGGAGTAGGAGGAGAGCAGGAGGAGGAGAGGAGAGGAGGAGGAGGAGGAGGAGAGGAGGAGGAGGAGAGCAGGAGGAGGAGAGGAGGAGGAGTAGGAGGAGAGCAGGAGGAGGAGAGGAGGAGGACGAGGACGAGGAGGAGGAGGAGGAGCAGGAGGACGAGGAGGAGGAGAAGAGGAGGAGGAGGAGGAGAGGAGGAGGAGAGGAGGAGGACGAGGAGGAGAGGAGGAGGAGGAGCAGGAGGACGAGGAGGAGGAGAAGAGGAGGAGGAGGAGGAGAGGAGGAGGAGAGGAGGAGGACGAGGAGGAGAGGAGGAGGAGGAGGAGAGGAGGAGAGGAGGAGGAGGAGGAGGAGGAGAGCAGGAGAACAGGAGGAGGAGAGGAGGAGGAGAGGAGGAGAAGTCTGTCGGACCAGGAGAACACTGTCAGATGTTCGAGGTGTCGGAGAGAAATCGTCCTGAAACTGAATCTGACAGCTCAGACTGCAGGAGAGACGCTCTTATTCTGAAATCTCCCTGAATCTGACAGCTCAGACTGCAGGAGAGACGCTCTTATTCTGAAATCTCCCTCTCTCAGGGTTCTTACACTTTTTCACCAATGATTTTCCATGACTTCTCCATGACTTCTCCATGACTTCTCCATGACTTCTCCAAAACCTTTTACTGAATTTCCATGACCAAAAGAAATGACTTTATCTCAATGTGACCACCGAAAACTAATTATCGTAACACTAAGTAAAATTAGGTTTACATCTGAAATGTATGGTGCCTCTCTAAAACAAAAAACACCAGACAGGCACACTCGGATACATTTTCTCATATTTTAATTCCAACGGTTTTTTGTCAATGTCTCAAACGATAAAAATGCCATCACACTTTCTGTCAGAGATGAACAGAGAAATAGAAATAGTGCATTGGGGTGGGACTGCCAGTGCTAACTACTCATTACCCAGTAATCAGTACGTCACATCAGTGTCTTTTGCCAGACATAATTGGTATTTATCCTTAAAAAGCCTTGATTATTGAAGCTGCACTTCCCTGGCATTTTGTCGGCATTGTCCGTTTGCTAGCAGAAGCAGCTCCAGGCTGGTCGGCCTGCAGCTCCTACGCACGCCGCCGGCAGACTGAGCCAGACTGAATGAACTTTACACAGCACCAAAATATCACGACGGTCCGTGGCAATTTATATTTTATCACAACATCGATTTTGTGATTAATTGATGAAACTTTAGACATATTTCCATGACTTTTCCAAAACTTCTGAAAAAATATTATTTTCCATAACTTTTCCAGGGCCTGGAAATTGCATTTTAAAATTCCATAACTTTTCCAGGTTTTTCATGACCGTAAGAACCCTGCTCTCTCCTATTGGACGGTTAACTGGAAACTGTTGGTCATGTGATCAGACGGCTGACTTGCTTCAGATATTAATCAGTGAGTCTGAACTGACGATGATCAGTAATCAATAGTTTACCTGTTTGGTCATGGAGTCGATCAGCCGGACGTACAGGTCCTGCTCCGTCCTCACTCCTGAACACACACAGCATCAATGTTTTATTGTCATGTAAATTAATAATGTGATCAGACATATAAAATGTTTATTAACAGTCCCGTGACGTAAAACAAGCGCCCCCACCGTTGCTGTAGAGCAGCTGCAGCTTGTAGTGGATCCCGTTGTTGGTTTTCTCTCCGGTCGGCTCCTGAAACACAAGACGACCAATCAAACCATCTGCCCAGTCAGTTCAGCTCCACCCGGGTGGAGATGTGACTGAAATTGTAATGAAGCTTCAGCATGTGAGGGTGCGCTTGGTTTCTGTCCAGTAATAAACTTCATTAATTGCTTGAGCTCAGGAGTGCGTTTGGTTTCTATGCCGACTCCTCCCTGACCTCTGAGACTCATTTTCAAACATGAGGATAAACCTGCAGGGGCGGGGCTTAGCAGGCTCTGACATGGGTGTGTTTGATTTCTCCTTTGTTTGCTACATTCAACAGAAAATCTTGTCCTGTGTGTTTGTTTTGTGTCCCGGCTCCTCCCTGCTGTTTCTCACCTTCTCTTTCTCCACAAAGTCGACATAGGTGGTGCGCTCGATCTCCACCGGCTGACCCTGCCGGTCGTACAGCGCCAACACGAAGTGGAAGAAGTTGGACTTCCTCAGGTTGGACGGAGGCTGCTTCTCGAAGTGAGCGCGGGCTAACCCCACCCCGCTGAGAGACACAGACAGACAGATGTAAGAGACACAAAGTCAGCGACAGTCAGAGCTCCGGCTCACGTCATGCGTACGTATATTTCTTTTAATTTAATAATCTGAAGAATTAAAACTAAACTTTTTATACGCAAAAATGTAAGAACGATCAGAACCGATGGTCGCTACAGAAACACAACTGAACATTTAAATGAACAAAATGTTTTATTTGTATTTATATAAATTTAATGCAGCGATGTGAAAATCAAAGTTATTTCACCAAATGACGTAAAAAAAAATGTTAAAAGATAAAAATAAGATAAATGACTGAATTGAACCTGATGTTGAGTTTTGTGGGTTTAACATGTGTCGGTGGCTGTGGCTCCGCCCACCACGCCCGTCTCCATATAAACTCATTTTGTCTCCTGACGCTCTCACAGAGTCAAAACGCTTCTCAACACGATAAAAACAGTTTGTGGAGAAGCAGACGAATCAGGACACGATGGTTCTGCTGATGAAACAGCTGGAACCACGACGACGTTCAGAAAAGACTGAAATAATTTAAACTCCTTCGTGTGACCCGAAATCAAACGCACCTCAGAGGAAGTCGACTGCGACGCGCGTTCACTTCACATCAGACACGTTATCAATTAATCAGCGTCTCTGACATGTTTGAATAATAAAAAAGACATCGAGCAGTCATGAAGTGTTTCCTCCGACAAACTGAAGAATATCTTCATGTATTAAATCATGAAGTGATTTCACCTTTAAACTCCGGAAACATGTCACACACCTTCTCATCACAACATGAATATTAATTAAAGGTAATAATTCAGTGAACTGAAGGACTGAGGTCTAAATATTCATAAAACTGTGAGAGCGCTCAGCGAGCTGTGACACGGCGCTGCAGGCTTTAACCTCCACATGAATGAATCATGTTAACAACAACATGTTCAAATCACACACACCAAACACCATCACATGTCCACGTCCAGCATCAATATTCATGATGGAGGAGTCAAACTGCAGCTCTGACCCTGCTGCACGCACACACACACACACACACACACACACACACACACACACACACACACACACACATTATAATAACAGTCATTATAATGTGTGTGTGTGTGTGTGTTTAAAAAGACTAACAGCTCAGAGTGAAGCTGAGAAACATCTTCAGGTTCAGAAAATCAAAATCATCAAATCATGAAAATAATCAGAGTGAATATTAATGAATGATAATGAAGCAGGAAGTGATTGTGTGTGTGTGTGTGTGTGTGTGTGTGTGTGTGTGTGTGTGTGTGTGTGTGTGTGTGTGTGCACGGCTGCAGCTGATGGAGCCGACACAGGTTTTAACTCCGCTGCTGCTCTGAGATCAGCTCGTCTCTGCTTTTCTTCCACAAGGCAAAAAACAAAGAGCTTTTATTTGTGACTCGTCAGCCGACTTCATGTTTCATGTTTCGTCTCCTTTACTGAACTTTATTCTGCTGTTTTAATGACAATGTTCATTTTCTAACTTCTGGTCGTTTGTACACATCCGTCAGAAATGTTTAAAAAAGTTCTGTTGTCCAATGTTAAAACTGTTTCCTGCAGCGCCGTCATGAACTCCTCACCGTGTCAAACTGAGCATTTGTTCAGAATGAACTAGATTATAACTGTTTCATTATGTTACGGTTCATCTCCACACGAGTCTTTAAAATCTTCACATTTCAACTTAATAATCGTCAGAAATGAACTTTTAGATTCAGTGAGACACACAAAGACCTGATGACATCATGAACTCTGAGCTCTTTTATTATTTATACGTTTACTTTAGTTATTTATACATTTGTTGTGAAACTGAATTAAAAAAAAGAGGCAATTTTTCACGTGTTAAATTGTTAAATGTGTTTCCTGCAGCTGTGACGTCTCACACTCTGTGGACTGGATGTCAAACTGAACCTCTGTTTAAAATCAACTTTACAGTTTCTATATTCATCTTCACATCCAGATAAATAATTATGAATGATCACATTAAACAATATTTCACGAGTCAAAAAATAACTTTGGTGTCCGTCTGAATGTTGAAGCGTCGAAGCTTCATGTTGGGTTCGTCACAGTTTCTACAGGAAAAATCCTTTTCAACTATTTCAGAGCAAAAATGTAGAAATTTAAAGAGCAGCATAAAATAAAATACATCTAAACTTTTCATAACATTCTTCATACGTAAAAATGATCCGTCGTCTGTAATAACTTCACTTTATTCTGTTATTTCATGACAATCTTTATTTTCTAATATTCATCTGCAGCGTCGACACACGGCCGACGTCTCGTCAGAGAACAATACGGTGACAAACTTCATCTGCTCTTCTGCTGCATTAATAATATTTATCATAAACTTAATTTATAATGTTTATAGATTTGTTTAAAATGACAGAAATTAATTTCCATCTCAACACGAGCAGATAAACTGACAGTCTGATGTGTTTAATCATAAACTGTATTTTATCACATTTTCATATTAATATTGTAAATAATAAAAACTTCACATGCGTTTATTAAAAATGTCAAACGATGAACCGACGCTCACATGAGTCAGATTTTATTCTGTTGTAACAATTAACATTAATAACAATAATACATGTCTCCATTTTCTAAATTAAAGTTTAACGTGAGCAGATCTTTGTTCACGTTCAGCTGATCGTCATTATATTATTATTATATTATTATTATTATTATTATTATTATTATTATTGTGTCATAAACTGTTTTTCACTGCTGCTTTAAAAAGGATCATTTTTGTAAAATGTTTAATAAAGTGATAAATGTGAATAATATGAAACATCGGCTCAGAATTATTTTATGTTTGTCATTAAATTGATTTGGGAATTTATCAGATTTGACTTTTTGATCAGTTTTGAATGTTTGATGTCAGAAAAATTAACGCGTCGTCGACTCTGCAGCTGTGAGCCGACGTCTCCTCGGACGGTCACACTGCTGCTTTATTACTGTTATAATGTGGCAAATATCACTGATATTAAAGATTTCACACACGTTAACACGGTGAACAATCATGTTAACACACACACACACACACACACACACACACACACACACGGTGTTTCTCTTCACATTTCTATGAAGATGATTATTAATAACATTGATTTCAGTTTGAATCTCGTCGGCCGGTTAAAATAATTCTCCTCAATAAACCTTCGTCATCTTTTAAATTCTCTGCAGTTCAGAAACTGAATTTTATTTTTATTGATTTCTTTTTAAAAATATCAGAAATGTGAGAATTAATATTAGAAGAACGTTTCAGATTTGACTCTTTCTGAAGAATGAGTGTGTCAGACTGTTAACTTCACTTTGTTCTGAGCACATTCGACCTGAAACATCAGAGAAAACACAGATTTCATCTGACTTCACAATAAAACACACTGAAATGATTTTTCTTTGAGCTGCAGGAAGAAACGTTCTGATAAATCTGATCAAAAATCTTCTGACAGACAAATATTTCACTCCAAAATCTAAAAACCCCTCTGTCCTTTCTTTAATATAAGAAGCTTTTCTTTTCTTTTCTTTTTTTCTTTTCTTTTCTTTTCTTTTCTTTTCTTTTCTTTAACTCGAGCTGCAGAATAAAATCTGCAGAAATGTCTTTTTTAATATTTCCCGTCAGAAATCATCAGAAGCGTCTCTGCTCTGAGCTGCACACTTTAAACTGATGACAGTTATTGTGAATTA
>NC_140208.1:150388-176187 GCF_965226575.1 Pagrus pagrus
TTTAATTCATTTTGAATCAAATGATTTCATCATATTTTCTGTGTTATTGAGTTTAGAAATTGTACATTTGAATAGAATTTTACATGTTTTAATTTCTGCTTGAATAAATAATGTCCTGATATTTTCAGTTGTATCGTTGATGTGAATTAACAGCAGTGAAACAAAACAGGTCAAATTATTCTGATTATTTAAAACAACAACAGAGAAACTGATGTAATTTAATAATCCTGTTTTTACTGCAGTTTATCAGCTGATTTACAGACGAGTCGAGCCGCAGCGCTGCAGAGTGTGTGTGTGTGTGTGTGTGTGTGTTCAACCCTCCTCGTCTTTATTGTGTGTGAAGTGTTTCCTTTTGTGTGTGTGTGTGTGAGATGGTGCGAGCGCTCAACACACACACACAACACACACACACACACACACACACATTTGCATTTAAATAGCGACATCAACCGCCGTTCGCGGCGGCACACCAGCGGGTTTCCCAGATGTCACGGCAAAGTCAGATGGGCCAGCTGTCACACACACACACACACACACACACACACACACACACACACGGCTGACTCGGTAAAAAACAGTCATTCATTCATTCAGTCAGTTTAAACTACAGGAGCGTTTAAACAGCGACAAAACACACAGTCAGTTCTTCTGTGTGTGTGTGTGTGTGTGTGTGTGTGTGTGTGTGTGTGAGTGTGTGTGTGTGTGTGTGTGTGTGTGTGTGTGTGTGCACGGCTGCTGTGTGAATGTAAAACACAGGAACTTGAATCAGACCTTCGTTGAACCGACCCGAGATCTCAAACCTTCATTATTTCAAACCAACAGACGTGAAACAAACAGACAGGTCAGGTGTCGCTCTCAGCCAATAGAAAACCTCTACAGCTGTTTCTACAGAAGGAAAGGTGAGTCCACAAAGGTTTAACATCTTCAGATATTCTGGTGCAGATCCAGACCTCCTGGAGGAATAAACACCTGGACTCTCATCAGGTTCTGATCCGGAGCCGTTCACCAACGGGAGCAGAGCTCAGAGTTACTTTGTAACTTGTGGGATTAAAAAGGTGATTTATCTTCACTCCAGAGTCTGTGCTGAGTGCTGAGGTCAGTCAGAGCTTCACCTGATGTTCTGCAAAGCAATCTGACTGATCCTGCAGCCAAACTCCTGCAGCCATTTTATAATGAGATGAGAAGCTGAGAGGGCGGAGCTCAGGTAGAAACAGGTAGAAACAGGTGGTGGAAACAGGTGGAAACAGGTGGAAACAGGTAGAAACATGTAGAAACAGGTAGAAACCGGTGGAAACAGGTGGAAACAGGTAGAAACAGGTAGAAACAGGTGGAAACAGGTAGAAACAGGTGGAAACAGGTGGAAACAGGTAGAAACAGGTAGAAACAGGTGGACACAGGTAGAAACAGGTGGTGGAAACAGGTGGAAACAGGTAGAAACAGGTGGAAACACATAGAAACAGATGGAAACAGGTAGAAACAGGTGGAAACAGGTGGAAACAGGTAGAAACAGGTGGTGGAAACAGGTGGTGGAAACGGGGAAACAGGTGGAAACAGGTAGAAACAGGTAGAAACAGATGGAAACAGGTAGAAACAGGTGGAAACAGATAGAAACAGGTGGTGGAAACAGGTGGAAACAGGTAGAAACAGGTGGTGGAAACAGGTGGAAACAGGTAGAAACAGATGGAAACAGGTAGAAACAGGTGTAAACAGGTAGAAACATGTAGAAACAGGTAGAAACCGGTGGAAACAGGTAGAAACAGGTGGAAACACATAGAAACAGGTAGAAACAGGTGGAGACAGGTAGAAACAGGTGGAAACAGGTAGAAACATGTAGAAACAGGTAGAAACCGGTGGAAACAGGTGGAAACATAGAAACAGGTAGAAACAGGTGGAAACAGATAGAAACAGGTGGAAACAGGTAGAAACGGGTAGAAACAGGTGGAAACAGATAGAAACAGGTGGAAACAGGTAGAAACAGGTAGAAGGTGCTTTTCCAGAGAGATCAGAGGTATGAACCGCAAAACTGAACCAGCTGAAGCCATCACATCAAGATAACAACAGAACAAATGTACAACGAACACAAATCAGTGGAATAAATAAAAACTAAATCTCAGTCTAAAAACTAAACCTCAATCTAAAAACTAAACCTGTCTAAAAACTAAATCTCAGTCGAAAAACTAAACCTCAGTCTAAAAACTAAACCTGTCTAAAAACTAAATCTCAGTCGAAAAACTAAACCTCAGTCTAAAAACTAAACCTGTGTCAAATGAAACCCTCGGACACGTCGTCACCTCTACTGTCGACGTCTCTCATGTTTTCACGTGTTTATGAACGAATGTAATTCATTTGTGTAAATGTTCAGTTCAGACGTGACTCATTTATTGTTCACGTGAGAATTTTAGTTGACATGAAAATAGATCAATAAAATAGATTTTAAATGAAACTGTGCAGATGACAGCAGCACATTTAAAGGAGCAGGTTTCATGTGACTTCATGTGTCGTCTTTTGTTTCCACATGCAGAATTTCCTACATAAGTCAAGTTTCACATTGTCATGATGATTTACTGTTGTGTTTTATCTTTTGCCTTGTATTTGAGTTAAGCTCCATCACATCGTCTGTAAATGACATTTTTCTTCATCCTCTGAGTTTTTCTTTAATCATATAAAACCTGCAGGATCTCTTCATTATTTATGTCACCACCTACATTTCTGAATTCTCTTCATCTCACTTCTGCCCGCCTTCATCGCCTCCCGTCTCTCACTGTGGTTTCATTTCTTCGTCTGTATTTTAAAACAGCACAAGTGAATAAAAGTGACGGTGTTGAGTCCGACTGCAGCTCGATGATCTTTACAGAGACACAAAGCTCGGTCACCTTCAGTCTGAACAACACAGCAGGTATAAAACCAGTCAGGTGGACCATCAGCGCCGATCAATCAGCACTGAATAAATCTGACCTGAGGATCATTAAACATTATAATCGATCACATCATAACAATATGTCAGCGCTGAAATATTTAATCAAGTTTATTCACCTCAAACAGAAATCTGACAAATAAAAATAAAATCATTTGCACCTGATTTAATTTTTGATTATGAATCTGATTTAAAACATGATTTATTAATGATGAACTTCATTCAATTACATTTAAATTCAATCCACAGCACAGTTCAACATTTATTACCTGACAAATATGAGGTCGTATATGTGTGTGTATATTTATATATATATACACACACATATGAGGTCATCTATAAATTGTTTCAATTGTTTAAATATCAATATAAATCAACATTAAATGTTTAATATGTTTGAATCAAAATAAAACTTAAATCGACTGTTTTTAAACTGAAGTTTGGTTGAAATCTCTCCGGCTCTAAAAAGTTTATTCAGTCAGTGACATCACTCCTGATCGAGTGACATCACAGCTGATCACATTGATGACATCACATTCTGTTTGTCTCGACTGTCAGTCAAACTGTTGGATGCGTCTGATTGGACGCTGCTGATCCGTCCTCAGTTTGACCACCGAGCTGTCCGTCTGACCTCTACCTTTATTCTTCTGTCCTTCTTCTCTAGTTTTATCTTTTGTTTCCGCTGAACTCATTTTATTTTATTTTACGTCATCCTATGAACTCATTCTGTTTTATTTGACTGTTTGGTTCATTTGTTGTGTTAACTTCTGTTTTTATAGTTCGTGTATTTATTTCTCTCTGTGTTCGGTGTTTTATGTAAATGTGACTCTATTGTTTGACGGTGCTGCAGGTTCTGTTCTGTGGGACAACGACGAGACGCAAACACAAAGAAGAAAAACAGACGAGAAGCCAGAAAAATGAGAATAAAATGAAAGGAAACAAAGCGGTCGACCTTCAGCTCCAAACAGAAAAACACTTTCACATTCTGTGTGTGTGTGTGTGTGTGTGTGTGTGTGCGCTGCAGAGGGATTTCCAGTCGTCCCAGTTCGGGGAATTCCCCTCATCCCAGCAGAGAGATGGGCGAGCGAGGGAAGAGCGACACCAAGAGGAAACAGAGAGAGAGAGAGGCGGCAGCTCTCACATCACATTTTTCATTTTTATATTTTTATGTTTTTGTTCTGAATTAAATAAAAAAAATATATCAGATCTGATGAGTTTTGGAATAAAAATCAGCGAAAATGTTTCTGTTCCTTTTCTTATGTCCACTCTCAGATTCATACAGCAGATTTATTATTCATTTCATCCTAAACTCTCCTGAAGACAAAGAAAATCAGATTCAAACATTAAATAAAGACAGAGCTGATTTTATTCACAGATGAGTTGTGTCCTGTGTCCTCAGAGCGTCCAGGAACATAAAGGGACAGCTCACAGAGACTCAGGCAGGAGGACATTTTCAAATAATATGAAAAAGAAGCGACTTCATTTCTCTGACAATTATCAAATGCTTCTTCTTCTTCTGAGAACATGTTGAATATTTTTATTTCTTTGAAAGAACATGAATTATTTCAGTTAATGAAGCTGTAGTTCTTACAGTGCAGGACGGATTGGTGCTGCAGTATTAATATGTCCATATCACAAGTATCTTAAAAGAAATATCAAAACTGAAATGGTATAAATACAAATGTGGGCGTCTGCTTCTCAAAATGTCAAGAATTTAAATATTTCACACATATTTTCCTTAAAGCAGAAAAATACGAGCACGATCGCCTCGTTAACTCGTGTTAATACTGTATGATCATTTACAGTTATTAGCACAATCTTTATTTCATTGTCTTCATATTTGCTTCTGAAATGAGTTTATCATTAATGGCTGAGGCTGTGTGTCGTGTGCTTTACCTTTAAATGACCAAACAATCTTGTAACCATTTAAGAATTGATCAGTATCAATATCTGGATCAGTATCAATATAATTGTGACAAAAAGTATCAGAATCATATTGAATTTAAAACATTTAGTATCTCCCTTCACAGCTGGACGTCAGCTGGATCAGGTTCACAGCTGTTTTTACTGTGAGTTTTATTTTGTGACCTTTTCTTTTCTTGAATTGTATTAATTATTTGTATTCATGTTTTGTGTTGTTCATATATATATACATCGATGCTTTAGCAAAAGGGGATTCTCAAAACGTTGACAGCAATAAAACCTTTGAATTAAAACGATCATTTAAAAAATGAATAGTCAGATGCCGACAGGACAATCAACAACGTGACAGTGAACACAACACCAGAGAGCAGTGTTACAGCAGCATGACGCAACACATCACAGAGTTACACTATTAAAAACACACACATCAAATATTAACAACCAATAATCATGTTAATAAAACATAAATGATAAAATCATACAAAACATCAACTGTACAGATATAAATGTCATGTTATGTTCATACAAACCAAAGTCATGCAGAGGACGAGAACACAATATCAATCAATCAATCAATCAATCAATCAATTCAATTGTATTGTGTGATTTTCACACAATAAACAGGAACTGATACGTTTGTATTTAATAATAATGTGAAAACAAAGAAACTCGTTTTAACAACATTTTGTTATAAAATGAAACATTTCGTTATAACAACATATGTTTTATAATGTGAAACATTATAACAAGAAACGTTCCATGTTGAAAAGCATATTGTTAAAGTTTATTATTGATATATTTTGGTAAATTGGTTTTGTTTTCTTGTTATGACAATTTAAATTAAAAGTTATAGAATAAGTTTTCATGGTTCATGTTTTAACAATATGTTTGTATTTCACAATAATGTGACAATATCTTGTTATAGTATAAAATGTTATAATAATATCATAGCGTATTGTTTGTGAAAATTATAATATTATAACAAGAAAAGTTCCACATTTAAAAGTTTATTGTTACAACATAAATAGTATAATGTTATATTTATTATTGATATATTGTATCATGTCAGTATACAAGTTTTCTTGTTATGACAATATAAGTTAACAAGAACAATGTATTGTTATTACAATCATGTTGTAATGTGGTTCATGTTTGTTATGATGTAAATTAAATATGTAAAGTTTTATTGTTGTGATAAATTACGTTAACAAATTAAAACATTAAACATTTAACGTTATAACAAAACGTTATGTTCCGTGTTTTAAAACTTATTTAAAACTTAATTATTGGTAGTTTTCTTGTTATGATAATATAAATTATAACCTTAAACATTTAACGTCAAAACAAAAAGTTAAGTTGTAACTAGAAATGCTCCGTGTTTCACAAAGATGAACAGGATATTGATCAGTTTGTAATTGGTTTGTATCAGAAAGTTATAATGTCAAACATTTAATGTTGAATAAATTAATAGTATATTGACAGGATGTTAATCCCTCAGTCTGGTCTGACAGGATGTTAATCCCTCACTCTGGTCTGACATACTGGTGAATCCCTCAGTCGGTCTGACAGGATGTTAATCCCTCAGTCTGGTCTGACAGGATGTTAATCCCTCAATCTGGTTTGACAGACTGGTGAATCCCTCAGTCGGTCTGACAGGATGTTAATCCCTCAGTCTGGTTTGACAGGATGTTAATCCCTCAATCTGGTCTGACAGGATGTTAATCCCTCAGTCTGGTCTGACAGACTGGTGAATCCCTCAGTCTGGTCTGACAGACTGGTGAATCCCTCAGTCTGGTTTGACAGACTGGTGAATCCCTCAGTCTGGTCTGACAGGATGTTAATCCCTCAGTCTGGTTTGACAGACTGGTGAATCCCTCAGTCTGGTTTGACAGACTGGTGAATCCCTCAGTCTGGTCTGACAGGATGTTAATCCCTCAGTCTGGTCTGACAGGATGTTAATCCCTCAGTCTGGTCTGACATACTGGTGAATCCCTCAATCTGGTCTGACAGGATGTTAATTCCTCAGTCTGGTCTGACATACTGGTGAATCCCTCAGTCTGGTCTGACAGGATGTTAATCCCTCAGTCTGGTTTGACAGACTGGTGAATCCCTCAGTCTGGTCTGACAGGATGTTAATCCCTCAGTCTGGTTTGACAGACTGGTGAATCCCTCAGTCTGGTCTGACAGGATGTTAATCCCTCAGTCTGGTTTGACAGGATGTTAATCCCTCAGTCTGGTCTGACATACTGGTGAATCCCTCAGTCTGGTCTGACAGGATGTTAATCCCTCAGTCTGGTTTGACAGACTGGTGAATCCCTCAGTCTGGTCTGACAGGATGTTAATCCCTCAGTCTGGTTTGACAGGATGTTAATCCCTCAGTCTGGTTTGACAGACTGGTGAATCCCTCAGTCTGGTCTGACAGGATGTTAATCCCTCAGTCTGGTCTGACAGGCTGGTGAATCCCTCAGTCTGGTCTGTCAGGCTGTTGATGGCCTCACCCTGTTCTGAAAGACAGTTAAATCCATCAGGCTGGTCTGATATGACAGGTGTCGTTGCCCTCAGTTCGGTCTGACAGGTTGTTGATGACCTCAGTCTGGTCTAAGCCTGTTTTTGCCCTCAGTCTGGTCTGACAGGCAGCAGGCAGAGGGACCGCCCTCCTCTGTTTGTTCTCTGTACCGTATCAGACAATGATCAGAGTCGATTAATATCATTTCGGCTCTAAAATTGCTCCTAATTGAACCTGACGTGTCTTTAATTAATTAACAGAGGAGGTTAATGAATTCAGGTTTGACTGGCAGCTCCAGATGTCCAAACCTGGTTGTCCTCTGTTTCTATTCTGCTGACTCGTCCTTTGATCGTCTTCTCTGTCCTTTATCGGGACTAAATGCAGTCTCTGGACTTTTATTGTGAAAGTGAGAAACATTTAAGTCACACGACTGTAAACAAAAGAGAATGAACAATCTGTGTCTGAAAGCCTGAAAACTGGACGACTGGAACTTCTGGAAACAATAAAAGTGAACAAATGCAGACGTTTTCTTCGTCAGGACAGATGTGGTCTGTTCAGAGCGAACAGCTGTGAGTGTGGAGGACACATGAAGTATATATTTAAATGAGTTATTTCATTTTCTGAGCTAAGAAGAATGAAATAATAAATCTCACCACTTCAGTTATACTGAGTTCATCTGTGACCTTCAATGAGTAAATATATATATACACACACACACACACGTGTGTGTATATATATGTGTGTGTATACTTTGTGTAACATATTTTATTTGTATATTGTTTGACTTTTTAAATTTGTATCTTTATTTTACTTTTTAAGTTCAGTTTTTTTGTTCAATTATATTGAAAAAAATATTTTACAATGCAGGAGAAAAAAAAACTGATAATAACAAAAATAATAATAATAATAATAATAATAATAATAATAATGACAATAATAATAATAATAATAATACAGTAACGAAGGAGTTTCTGTGTTCATGTTCAGGATTCGTCAGTATTGGTCTGGTGGAGGTGTTGCGCCCCCTGCTGGATGGATTCTGTCAGTTTACTTTCTTTAATAGTTTCAGACTGTTTGAAGTGTTTCCTGGTGTTTGTCTCCATCTAGTGGACAAACTGGAGACGACACACAGAGACAAAGACATGATGAAGCTTCATCACCCTCTTCATAAAGATATCTGAAGATATGATGTTCAAATATTACTTTGGTTAAAGTGACAGTCACCCATATGAACAGTACTCGTGTAAAACTCTTAAAGTATTTGATATTAAATGTACATATCAAAAGTACCAGCAAAAGTAATTATTACATTATAAAATGAATTAATTTTAAAATGTGCTTCTTTGGCTCTGATGCAGCATGTAATCTGTAAAGTAGTAACTAAAGTTATCAAATAAAGAGGAGAAGTGGAAGAAAATGGAAATACGCAAGTAAGTAAGTACATGAAAAGTTGACTTAATACTTCAGTACAGTACTTGAGTAAATGTACTTAGTTACATTCCATCAGTGGTAGTATGACGGAGGGTCACTGGAAAAGTGACATAAAAACTAATGTGAGTTGAAGAAAGTTTGGAGAACATTTAGTTTTTGGAGGCTCTGGACTACATTTCCCATGAGTCCTCTGTCTCCTCTCTGCGGAGGGAGGAGTGTAGGAGGAGGAGGAGGAGCAGCAGCAGGAGGAGGAGGAGGAGCAGCAGGAGGAGGAGGAGAGGGGGAGTTTGGGAAAGAATGTGTGGAATTCATTTCCTGTTCTGCAGCTCTCCCAGAGAGCGAGGAGTCGCAGTCATGGCCGAGTGTGAGCTGAAAACTGAGATCTGAACATGATGAAGGAGCTCTGACTCCTCTCTGCTCCTGCTCCAGTCTGCTGCTCCTCTGCAGGAGGACTGAGGAGGAGGAGGAGGAGGAGGGGGTCCACCATGGCCGAGCCCCTGTTGAAGAGGACCTTCTCCAGACTGAGAGGCAAAGACAGATCCCGCAGGAAGACCGACCCCAAACTGAGCGGTGAGTTCAACTTGATGTTCAGTCAGAGAACAAAGTGTTCAGCAGACTTCACATGTTCTCACACTGCTGAGTGTCTCTGAACTCAGTTACACTCTGACACACAACAACACTCACCACAAACTTTTCTCTCTGAGCAGCACGAGTTAGAGTCGGTCCACCACATGAAACTGTGTCCGGACTGATTCCTGAGTCCAACACTGAAAGTAGTTTGTGTCTCCTGCCAGCTGCTCGACGCTGCAGTCACAACTCCTCACAGCTGCACACAGGCTGATGTTACTGTGGCTGCTAGCAAACACCAGCTAACTGCTAACTAACATGAAGACGGGCTGTGGGTCAGTGCAGGTTAATGTGCTGGACTGCACTGAGAGGCAACACACACACACACACACACACACACACACACACACACACACACACACACACACAGGTGGATGGTGTCCCTCCTGGTTTTAACACCTGTGGTCGTCTAACACACCAACATCTCGTACAGAGTTCAGACTCATCGCTGCTTCTAACTTCATCTGAAAGTCCGTCAACAAATCATCATGTGATGTTTGTTTTTCCACATGAGCAGAGAGACAGAACTGTTTTTGCTCTGGTGAGCTTTAAGTGTTGATTACTGAAGTTTAGATTCCAGAAACAACATTAAAATGTTGACAGTCCACATTTTTACTGATACGCTCAGAGACAACGTTTTATCATCTCCACTGACAAGCTTCTGTTTTTAGACGTGTCCGTTTGTTGTTTTTTTCTTTGTTGTTTTGTTGGTTGTTTTGTTGTTTTGTTGGTTGTTTTGTTGGTTTGTTGGTTGTTTTGTTGTTTTGTTGGTTTGTCAGCAGGATTACACAAAAACTATTGAACATATTTCCACCAAACTTGGACGGAGGATGGGTTTCAGTCCAGAACAGAGTCCATTAGGTTCTGGTGGGAATCCAGGAACTTTTCCGCACGTTCGTTAATGTTGTGACTGGTGTCTGTCAGTGAGCACAGTTTAATGCAGATCCTGATAAAAATCTGGATCCATCAGAATCGGTTTTATTTGATATAATTGGATGAGGTTTGACTGAAATAAAGGGGACTGTTGAGCCTCGGTGAAGGTATACACTCTACTGAGCTGTGCTCATAAGAACCATGATCCAGGCAGTGTTTCATTTTACATAAATGTCATTTCTAAGCGACAAAGTCGTTCACCAGACAAAAAACCCTAACTATGTCCTCACAGAGGGAACCAGCAGGCTGTCAGTGCCTTGCTGCAGGGCACTTCAGCAGCAGCTCACATGATTAACATTGAGTTAGAGTCCTGAAGACAGAGAAACATTATCAGAGCTCAGTGTTTAGTGAAGTGTGTTGTTACATAACGTGACCTCTGAGCGGAGGACAGAAACCTTCACTTCACTCTGCAGCCATGCTAGCAGCTAGCAGCTAGCAGCAGGTTAACATCAGCATAACATGCTCACAATAACAGTGCTAGCAGGCTGATGTTTAGCAGGTATAACATTTACCACGTTTACTATTTCAGCGTTTTAGCATGCTAACATGAGCTAACTGTCAGTGAACACAGAGTCTAACAGAGGCTGATGTGATGCCATCAGTGTTGCAGTAAACCAAACAGTGGACACGTTTAAATGTTGAGCTGATGATGGCGCTCAAAAGTTCAACTCTGCTTTTTAAAGCTGCAACGTTTAATAGCTTTATTAGCTCCAGTCTGGATCAGATGGTTCTGTGAGAGAGTTGAAGGGCGACAGGTGCATCCAGGTGAGGTAAAACTACAGGAAGTCAGTTACTGTAGTTTATCAGCAGGTGGAGCTGCAGCAGAGATTAAGATCTCAATCCTCCTGCTGACTCAGTGTGACATCACTTCCTGTCATTATCACAGAGGAACATAAATCAAAGATTCGGCTCACATTAATCGTTTCATTGGCTTTTTCCTTTTTTGGGTGTCACGTGACCGGAGTCACGTCCTCTGATTGGTGCCTGTTGACCTCAACCCAACTGAAGCACGATTAAATGGAGGCAGAAGAGTTTTCTGCAGCGTTCAGTCTGAATTATTTCTCTAAAATGAATCTTTTCTTTGCCTGTTTCTCAGTCGAGGTCTTGAAATGGTTTCATGCGTGTCGCCGTCAGGAGGATTTGTTTCCACGGCTGTGTGTATTTTTAGAGCAGCTCTGTGTTGGATCACACTCACATTTAAACTGTGAGCTGACACTGACACACACAGAGATCACGTTGTTCTTCTTCTGTCTATAAGAGCAGACACACAGCCAATAAACAGCCTGCAGAGCTGTGATGTCACCTGTGATGTCACTGTTAGGTGCTCAGCTCCTGCTGGTACAGTGAGCGTCGTCTGTGGATGAACACATGACACACGTCTGCTGTGTTCATCAGCATCACACTGACACACATTTAGAGAGAGGGGGTTAGCATGACGCTAGGCTAACAGTTTACCCCTCACTGTTTCTGTGCTAAGCTAGGCTACGCCACGCCTTTGTTACCACTCGGCTGGATTACTGTAATGCACTGTATGTGGGGGTTAGTGGGTCGTCCATCGCCCGTCTCCAGATGGTGCAAAATGCAGCTGCACGTCTTTTAACTGGCACACGAGCACATTTCCCCCATTTTAGCCTCACTCCACTGGCTGCCTGTTCCATTTAGGATCCATTTTAAAATTCTTTTATTTGCTTTTAAAACCCCGAATGGTCTTGCCCCGCCCTACCTCTCTGAGCTTCTACACCCTCATACACTGATCAGCTGATCAGCTGCTCCTCAGACCTTTGACCTGCCTCAGCGCGGTGAACAGGCCTCTTCTCTGTCTGTTTTAAAACCCATCTCTTCTCCTTGGCCTTTGACACCTAGTAAGATGTCGACTTTATCTCCTTGTTTTAATTTCTTGTGTTCGTTGCTTTTTATTGCGTGGCTTTTATTATTTTTACTCATGTTTTATGTCTTTTAATGTATTTTTATGTAAATTTGGGCCTCATTATTTATTCTTCTGTACAGCACTTTGGTCAACTTTGGTTGTGTTAAAGTGCTTAACAAATAAAGTTGGATTGGATTGAAACAGATCCTGGACTAGTGAAGTCACTGAATAAGTGTCTTAAACCGTCGTTCTTTCAGGTTGTGATCTCTGTGGTCACAGCAGACGAGCTGTATGGAGACATCTGATGTTTAAATCATCTCCAGCTGCTTCAGTTGTTTAGCAGAACGCTGCAACTCTGTTTTACTGTGAAGCTCCAGAAATGTTCTGTGGACTACGAGACTTCACCTGACTTTATATCATCAGGAGGTGATGATGGCTGAGTTTACTGTTTGAGTGAACTGCTCCTTTAATGTCCAACAGTCATTAGGTCTTGAAGGACAGGTACACAGTATTCTCAGTCTGGTGTCCACATGAACTCTGGAACAGTTTTCCTCCTGTTCAAACTGGACATTAAAGATCAGAACATGTTTCACTGAGAAGTGATGGAGGACAAAATCTGTAGATCAAATAGAGACTCCAGAGTTTCAGTCAGTTCAGGATTAAATTCAGTCCTGAGGAAAATAACTTAAACTGTCTGTGACTTCATCTGTCTTCATCAGTCTGTCTGTGTGTCTGTCTGTCTGTAATCAGCTCATCTACACACACAGGGTTTAATGTTCAGCTTCCTGCAGACAAACTGTGTCAGTTGACCGTTTCCTGTCATTAGACCTGTGTATATGTGTGCGCGCGTGCGTGTGTGTGTGTGTGTGTGTGTGTGTGTGTGTGTGTGTGGTTACTTCCTGTTTATCTCTCCGTGTGATGTCGCAGTAAGTAACTGAGATCATAGATATAAAACTGTTCACTGCTCACACAGACACAGTACGTAAGTGTCAAAAGTATCAGTAATTACAATAATATACAATGAATGAATTAAAAAATGATGCAGCATGTAATCTGCTAGTAACTAGTAACTAAAGTTACCGGACAGATGTAGTGGAGTTGAGGTATGAAGTAGCAGAAAATGGAAATAATCACGTAAAGTACAAGTACCTCAAAACTGTACTACTGTACTTGACTTCCATTAGTTTCCTGGAGCTTTCCACTGAACTCAGCACATTATGAGATCTAACATTATGTTGGTCCCCACTTAGCTGTCGGTCCCCACATGGTGATGAGCTCTCAGGTTTGACCCCACAGATGTGACAGAAGCATTTAAACATGAACTGACTCCAGTGCAATAATAACATATAATAACATATAATAATATATAATAACATATAATAACATACAATAACATACAATAACATATAATAATATATAATAACATATAATAACATATAATAACATATGATATATAATAACATATAATAACATGATAATATATAATAACATATAATAACATAATATATTATAACATATAATAACATGTAATAATAATCTAATAACATATAACATGATAATATATAATAACATAATAACATGATAATATATAACATATAATAACATATGATAATATATAATAACACATAATAACATGTAATAATATATAATAACATAATAACTAGGGCCGGGACTCGATTAAAAAAATTTTGGCTTTGTAATTAATTAATCGAAATTAATCGCATTTTTAATCGCATATAAATATCTGACCTGAGAACAGTGAGAAGCAATTTTTTTCATATGGGTTTTAGTATACCATTGAATAATGACTGAATACATAAGCTTAAGCAACAAAACATTGTTTATTTTTTTTTCAAGGTGGTACTTTACCAAGACCAACAGACTAGGGATGCAAATTATCGATTAATTCATTAATCGTTAGTTGATGGACCCTATCGATCGATTAACGATTACCTGATAAGATGCAATTTTCCCGAGAACCTAAATTTAAGGGGAAAATTTAAGCTGAACATTCCTTATACAGGACTCTACACTAGTTTGTTAGTTTATTTTTAGAGCACAGCACAATGAAAAATGTTTAAGTAACACGTTAGTTGGTAAATGGTCTTTCCTGCCACTACACTATGATGATTACTGTATTTAACCACTTAAATCGCAGTAGCATGAACTGATTTGTTGAACTCAGCCTGATGTAAGTAAGGGATAATGTAATGTAACTATACATTATCCCGCTTATTACACAGCCTTACGAGTGAAATAAATAATAATCACCCACAATGATTCAGCAGCGACAAGGATTGCTCAGTAAAGTTTTAACTTTCACTTTCACTTTCAAGGCCGGCCTGAGAGAGGAGCTGGACAGCGTGCTGTGGTTGGTGTAACGCGTTGAAAGTCCAGCTGTCTTGCTTATGTTGCTATATGTTGCCAGGACGGGTCAGAGCGCCGTCCCTAGCTGCTCTCATGTGTCCAGTCACAGACATGATCTGACGACTTTCAAGGCCGGCCTGAGAGAGGAGCTGGACAGCGGTGCTGTCTTGCTTATGTTGCTATTGCCAGGGCGCCAGTGTCGGCGGCTTTTTAACTCGTTAAATAATTGTGCTCCAGTATAATCGGTACGCCTGAAACTCATCCAGTGAGAAACGTTCTGCGGTGCAAAAATAAGTGCGATTAAAATGCGTTAATTTTTTTAACGCATTAATTTTTGTGTAATTAATTAATTAAGTCCCGGCCCTAATAATAACATATAACATATGATAATATATTATAACATATAATAACATGTAATAATATATAACAACATATAATAACATGACATGATAATATATAATAACATATAATAACATATGATAATATATAATAACATATGATAACATATAATAACATAACATATGATAACATATAATAAAATAACATGATAATATATGATAATATATAATAACATATAATAACATATGATAATATATAATAACATATAATAACATTATATATAATAACATAAGTATAGTTCGGAGGTTGTTATGGAGAAATAAACCCCGACAGGTTGTATGGAACATGTATGGAATGGTTTCATACAACCTGAAGGGGTTTATTTCTACATAACAACCTCTGAACGATACATTATCCCACTTATTACACGGCTTAGGAGTGAAATAAATAATAAATAATCACCCACAATGATTCAGCGGCGACACAAATTGGGCGGTAAAGTTTTAACTTTCACTTTCACTTTCAAGGCCGGCCAGCGTGCTGTGGTTGGTGTAACGCGTTGAAAGTCCAGCTGTCTTGCTTATGTTGCTATATGTTGCCAGGACGGATCAGAGCGCCGTCCCTAGCTGCTCTCACACCTGTGTCCAGTCACAGACATGATCTGACGACCTTCAAGGCCGGCCTGAGAGAGGAGCTGGACAGCGGTGCTTCTTATGCTGTGGTTGGTGTAATGCGTTGAAAGTCCAGCGGTCTTGCTGAATCAGAGCGCCGTCCCTAGCAACGGTCTGTTATACTTGACGACGCTCATTATACAGAAATAACGGACCGTAGAACGCAGCGATGGACCAATCGGAGAGCAGCATTCAATAGAGCCGTGTAATAACATGTTATAATATAATAACATATAATAACATATGATAACATATAATAACATATGATAATATATAATAACACATGATAACATAATATATAATAACATATGACGACATGTAATAATATGTAATATATAATAACATATAGTAATATATGTGCAGTGGACATGAGGTGATACTCAGAGAGGTTCACTGACGTTTTCCTTTAAAATAAATACAATTTTGAATGAATGAAAATGTGTTTTCTGTCAATGTTAGACAAACATCTGTGTGTGTGTGTGAGAGTGTGTGTGTGTGAGTGTGAGTGACTGTGTGTGTGTGACTGTGTGTGTGTGAGGTGTTGCTGACTGCAGTCTTTGTGTGTTTCTGTGTATTTTAAGACTAATGAATAGTGAATAGACAGCAGTGTGTTTAGTCTTAAATACAGACTTCATTGACATCTGCACCCTCACAGCTGTTTATTCACCCGCCCCCCTTCTCACTGATCAGCATTTCTCAGGCTTCTGAAAATGTGCAACAGATGTTTTAATAATCTCACACACACTCACACTCACACACACACACACACACACACACACACACACACACAGTCCTGTTTGGCTTCATTCAGATGACAGGAAGTGGAGGCCGACCTCTGGAGAGTATCCCTTCCTGTCTGGTCCGGTACCCAATCAGACAGACAGCGGAGCATTTAGCAACTACAGACACAGATAACTCCCTCAGGAGGAGGTGGAGACCAAACACAGAGCTAAAAGAGAGAGAAGACTGGACTTAGGTCCAATCCTAACACACCACGCCATAGACGACTACTGATGACGTATGAGGGTGTTGAAGGTTTGTCCCATTTCATTGGGGCAGATTTCAACCACTGACCCTTTAACTCAAAGACCAGAGGGGGCGTGAAGAGAGACTGAGCCTCAACAAAATCCAAATCAATGTTTCTGTCGATCTGCAACTGAAACAAACAACATGTTGCAAGTTTGACAAGGAAAGTCTTAACCTTCAAATTCAATCTGTCTCCATGACAACTGGACGAACTTCACTGAGCAAGATATTTTCACATCTCTCTGCTGCCCCCGAGTGGACAAAGAAATCAGTTAATGCAGATTTAAAAGTTAGAAATACAAAGAACAGAGAACTGACCCCTGAGGAACCTCTTGACTAACTATCAACACTGTTGCTCTGCGGCTGCTGGACTACAGATCCTTGAAGAGATTCCAAAGCTCCTGGAAAATGTATCAGAGGCCTTTAAGGCCTTTCCAGCACTCTTTGAAGAGATTCAAGGGTAGCTTAACAGGGCTCAAATGGTACTTGAGAAGGTCAGAAGTCCTTGAAGAGTTTTACAGGTTCTTGCAAAGGTTGTAGGGGTCCTTTAGGAAGTTCTCTAACAGAACCTGAAGCATCAGTACTGTTGCTATGGTAACAGACAGGGGAACAAACCTTGGCTTTGGATCAAAAGTTAAACTGTTGACTTGAACCTTCACTGAGGTAAGGTCTCAATGCTCTGAGAGGGGTCCTTGAGAAAGTTCCAGAGGTCTCTGTGATCCTTGAAGAGGTCACTGAGGTGGTTTAGGAAGCTCCAGAGGTCCTTGGAGGTTTTTGAAGAGGTAGCGTCCTGAAATTCTTACAGTTGTCCTGAGTTCACTGGACAATTGCCATAGTCCTTGAGAAGTTCTTTAAGTGGTTTCATGGCACCTTGAGAAGGTTCCAGGGTCCTGGAAGAGAGTCCAGCTGCTCATGAGGTGTCATTGGATCAGAACAAACTTCCAGATGTCTTTGATGAGGTCGTTGAGCTCCTTTTTCCCTCTTTGGGTGAGTTAATCAGCACCTGAGTGTGAAGCGTCAGTCCTGTTGCTATGGTAACGCCGCTCTGTTTGGAGAGAGGTTAAACTGTTGCCCTGACCTGTGATTGGTTTAAACAGACACCTGCCAGCCAATCAGAGAGCAGGATACTGTAAGATGATCTCAAACCAACAAACAGCTTCTGTGGCGTGACACACACACACACACACACACACACACACACACACACACACACACACACACACACACACACACACACACACACACACACACACACACACACACACACACACACACACGGTTTATTCATGCAGCTCGGTCAGATACTGCGCACACTGTGTGTCACGAGGATCGCACACACACACACACAGGAAGCAGAGAGCTGGAAGAGAGGAATCCAGATGTTCAGGACGTGAGAGAGAAACTCTGTGGTTATAACTGATGAAGTGCTGCTTTACATTTTCCAGTTTGTTTTACCAGAAACAGCTGATGTGATCGTCGAAGATCAATAATGACAGAACGGTGCAGAAAGGCTTGAGACGGCCTCCGCTACAGAGCGACACAATCATGTGCTGAACCATATCTGATCATGAATCATGATATGAAGTTCAGTCATAATTCCTGCAGCTGTTTGTGTTTCAACGTAAGAGGAACGTTAACACAACACTTTTGAATCAACCTGTTTTTAGGCAAATCAACAGTTTGGCACCAAGTCACCATATCAGAGGAATAATGACATCATCAGTAAAGATGATCAGAAGAGCGGACACGGTATCAAAGCAGAGTTTTAACTGTGAGAGGCTTTTCTTCTGCCAGTCGTCTGCAGGTCGAAACACTCACTGACATCAAGAGAATCATTTCGTATTTTCTGTTTTGCTTTTCAGTCAGTAACACTCATCAGTCTGGACACAGAAACCAGAAGAGTGAGACACGAACCAAGAACCACAAAATAACTCACCACTGAATTCCTGCTCGCTCCTCACATTTCTTAACACCAAACACAGACTTTAATCCACCCATGAGATGCTAATAACAGCTGTGTGTGTGTGTGTGTCCTGCAGATGTTCCAGTGAAGCCTGACACTGTCCTCCAGACTTCTTCTTCACCTTCATCACCATCGATGACGACTACCAGAACAGCAGCAGACCCTGATCCCCCTCACCGCCACACAACCACATCACAGTTGCTAAGAAACAGTCGTGGGCACGTCAGGGCTCTGTGGCTCCGCCCACCACCCTGCCCTCAAGCTCCACCCACACCAGAACCTCTGACCGGGAGCGAGCATCAGGGACGTCCCAGGATGCATCTGGGCAGGCGTGGAGTCAGAGGCTAGCACAAGAAAAGGTACGAGATGGCCGGATTGGAAGTTTGATTATGTGTCACATCAGTCCAGCTGGACGGACCTTTTGGATGGTCCGATTCTTTGAGTGTTGTTCAGTGATGAAAGGAATTGATCAACTCGGAGGCATTTGATTCTGAAGGAACAAGTTTTCAACAGGAACTGGTTCTTGATCCCCATCCGTAAAGTCCAGAGATGTCTGAACCCCCCCCTTGACCCATTCCTGGTAGTTTGACCCACTCCTCATCCTGCTCCCTGAGGTTTAATCCCCCTTGTTTTGTCTTTTTAGTTTGACCTTGTGTTCTTGATCTTCTCTTGGTGATCAACCCATTGTTTGACCCCTCATTCTTTGTCTTCTACTTCAAGTAGTTTAAACACCTTTGTTTAGCTCCTGGTAAATAAACCTTCTGGTTCTTAATTCGGCCCTTCTTTCCTGATGTACCCGTGGCAGTTTGACCTTCCAGTTCAGACCTGCCTCTAGCCTGTAGCCTGTCCTTCTAGTTTTGCTTCTGGTGTTTGACCCATCCTTTCAGTACTTTCACTCCCACTTTATGTTCTTTTTACAGACGGAGCAGTGTGGCGACAGGATGTGCGTCAGTCTGGCCTGGGATACGACCAGCACGTCCTGTGTTCCCGTCACTTCAACAACAGTCCACCAGGAAGCCCCCCAGCCATCAGGGGGCTCTCCTGATGTCCCCACCACCTCCATCAGCACAAAGTCTGCCCAGCGTGCCTACCTGCAGAGCCTGGATCGCAGCAGCCGAGCCTGGGTGTTGTCTTCAGGAAAGACCCAGGGTTCAGATGAGGCCTGCAGGCTGCAGGAGGAAAGTGGCAACAACATCTGGTATAACCCGATCCCTGAGGAAGAGGACGCAGGAGGTCCACACAGGGAGGAGGAGATATGGAGGAGGAGGGACGAGAGGGAGGAGGGAGGAGCAACAAAGAGAGCGGGTCCAGGAGATACCAGAGCAGAACTGGGAGATCCACTGGAGGGCACCAATCCAAGTGTCAGCCACCTTATCGATGACATCACAACAGAAAACACAGGTAAGACGACCTCCATGCTCCTCCCGATCCTCTAACATACACACTTTTTCAAAGCGTTAAAGGGGATATATTATGATTATGATTTTGAATACTCCCGGCCCTCGTGCTGGGTATCTCCTCCCACACTACGGCAGCTACCTGAACAAGGATCCGCCATTTTCTCGTTCTCGCTTCGCTTGCACGCGACAGCCTGATCGCTACCATGTACAACCCGAAAGCCAAGCACTGCTGCTCTGTCGTAGGATGCACGGATCCTCCTGTTTCGCTACATCGCCTCCCTACTAAAGAGGATATCAGAGCGAAGTAGCTACATTTCATTTATCAGGGAAACGTCCCAGCAGAAGCGTTTTGGTCCATGCCAGTCACTTCACGCCGGACTGTTTCAGCAACCAGTGTCAGTATAACGCTGGCAACAACACTGATGATGGAAATGAAAGTATTTGTTTAACAGTATAGTTTGTGTTATTTTGGCTGTTTAGCACATGAGCTAATGCTAACCGTCGATGTAAATATGAGGCTGAACTAACGTGACGTGAAGTTACGTTGAACACGCAGAGGAGACGGTATGGAATGGTCTGTTATTCACGGCCAGTGAGCTACGTTAATTCATTAGCATGTTGTGCTAAAGGACAGTGTGTTAGCGTTAGCTGTAGCGTTAGCCGTAGCCTTAGCTGCTGGCATGAGAGACCAGACCTGAGAGAACCAAAATGTTATCTGCAGTAAAGCAGTCACTACTTTGTTTTGGAGCTGGAGACAGGGGCTACCTGCTACATGTCTGCTGTGCTACTATCAGTTATATGCAGGCACGGACACAGAGAAGTTGCTTTGCGTTGTGTATTGCTCGTTGCCATGGTCACGTGATTCCGTCCTCACGTCCTCCGCCCGGCAGGAAGAAGTGGGCGGCGCACGCAGTAGCTCATTAGCATAAAAGGGCAGGCACTGAAACCGGCCGCTTAGAGCAGGGCTGTGAAACTGGTGTGTGAACAACTCTGCTGTGCTCAATCCTTCGGTTTGTTCCACCAAAGCAAGTTACTATCATTTCATTTAGACACCAAGGACCCATGTCAACAAGAAGAAATGAGCATATGTCACCTTTAAGTCTTTGTGTCTCTCCCTCAGAATATCCTCCATCAGACTCTAGCCCCGCCACCCAGAAGAAAGGGGGCGTGTCTGGCAGCGTGATTGACAGGTTGAGGTCTCCTGGTACAGTGAGGAAACTCTCCCTCAAGATGAAGAAACTTCCTGAGCTGCGCCGCAAACTCAGCCTCCGCTCCTCCTCCCGTGCCCATCGCCAGGGAAATGACAGCAGAGGGGGCGGGGACGAGTCGACCAGTAAGAATGCAGCATCGTCGTCAGCCTTGTCCAACCAGAATGTGATCAGCAGATATCATCTGGATAGCTCCGCCCCTCCAGCCAGACCGCTGCGGCGCTCGTCGAGAGGTCGTTCTGCTAGTAAAGGAGGTAAGCGACATGACGACAACATGTTTATAACATGTTTGTGTGGTCTATATCACAAGTTTTTTAGTCTGATGTCGCCAAGTATGAAGGATGGATTTCTATGCGGTGTTGAAGACTTTTAAGCAACATTTCCAACAGTCATTTTGTGACTTCTATCCAGATAAAATCCAGAGCATGGTTAAATCTTTAGCACCCCCTGCTGGCAGTGACAGTAATAACACAAACACTAGTAAGGTGCTTTAGATGCCATTGGCTCCACACTATAGACATTAAGCCTGAAAATTGGACATATTCAGTCCACTACTAACCTTCAAAGATTTATTTAGTTCAGTCAGGTGTCGGAAATCATTGGATTGAGGAGAACCTGAAGTGTGAAACCTCTCGTGGCTCATTTAAAGTTGTGAACGGATGAAATTAACAATGTTTAAAAAACTTCACTGGCTCTACCCCTGAGCCACAGCCACAGCCGACAACCAACAACAAAACTTAAATTCACGCAGGACTCTAACGGTGGTCGTCCAGTCAGACAGCAAAATATTTCAGACTACTAAATTACTGAGTACTTTTATACTTGGTCAACTAAAGGCCGACCTTCCTGAAACATCTCATAAAACCACTGACACGGTCGTACAAGGCAGAAACTCACCTTCCACACACAGACGAGGTGAAATGTTGACGGGCTGAGACGGTCACAGAGCTCGACATCCAGGTGAAATACCAAGTTTTTAGGGAGAAAACACAAAAATATAATGAGTCGAGGGAGCAGCTGTAAGAGTTCAGAGAGTCATCTGAACCTGCTCGCCCTCATCCATCACAGAAATGTTTCTCTTTGTAGGTTACCTCAGCGATGGAGACTCTCCTGAGCTGCTGCCGCGGCAACAAGCCCCTCCCCCTACGGCCTCCCAGGAAACGGCGTGCGATGTCAGCTCCTTCCGTCTGTACGTGGGCTCCGACCCACAGCGATGCAGCCAGCGGGTGACGGGGCTATTGACTGTCCACCTGATGGGCCTGGAGGAGATGAAGACCAGCAGGTAACAGAACACCTGCAGCTGATACTCGCTGCTGTTTGGACACTTGTCCTGAATATAACTAGATGAAGACAGATGACCTGCTGACAGCTGAACTCACCTTTTGATGTTCTGGTTCTGGTCTGTTCGGTCCTCTCAGGTCCGAGGGCAGTAAGGAGGTCTTCCTGGCCATCCAGATCGACGGGGTGACGAGAGCGAGGACCGCCCTCCTGACGCTGCGAGGCTCCGCCCTCTCCTTAAACCACGCCTTCCACCTGGAGCTGGAGCGAGCACGGCAGCTGCGCGTCGTGGTGCTAACACCAGGTACTGCTGCCGTCTGTGACCCGATTCTACTAATGTTCCTGAACCAGAACTTACTCTGATGTATCTCTGCAGCCACAGGATCGAAACCAGGAGCAGATCAGACGTCAGCTGCTCCAACCAGGAACAGAGTCTGCTGTCTGGGCGGAGTCTCCATCCCCCCGCTCTTTAAAGGTCCATTACACCACAGTACTTTATTGTAAAGGTCCATTACACCACAGTACTTTAGTTTAAAGGTCCATTACACCACAGTACTTTAGTTTAAAGGTCCGTTACACCACAGTACTTTATTTTAAATGCCCATTACACCACAGTACTTTAGTTTAAAGGTCCATTACACCACAGTACTTCTCTAAATGATGTTAGTGAGGTCAGAGCGAGCAGCTGCTGTTCTTCTGTCTGTCTGTCAGGGAGTCGAAGTCAGCAGCTGTGTGTGAAGCTGGAGCCCCGAGGACTTCTGTACGTCAAACTGTCCCTACAGGAGAGCTGGGACACACAGGTACACAACAATACACAGTAATACTGCTAACACTGCAGAGTAAAGTAAAAGTACCAGAAAACTTTAAGAGTAAATAAAAAGTAACTCAGATCAAGTGTCATCAGTCTGTGAAGTTACAGACTCGCTCAGAGCTGTAACAAGTACCTGAAAGAGTAAAAAGAAAGACACAGTGTTAAAATATTACTTTGGTAAAAGTGAAAGTCACCCATACAAAAAGTACTTGAGTAAAAGTCTTAGAGTATTTGATATTGAATGTACTTAAATATCAAGTACCAGTGAATTATACACATATTTGGCTCTGATGCAGCATGTAATCTGTAAAGTATCTAGTAACTAAATTGCTAACTTTAGTTATGAGTGTAGTGGAAGTATAAAGTAGAAGAAAGAAGAAAGTACAATATTTGAGTAAATGTACTTAGTTACATTCCATCACTGCTCACACATGTACAGCCTTCACTTTCACACTCGTCTCCTCTCAGTGATCACATGACATGATTTACATCCACACACTCTGTTCACACACATTACAGAACTACTGCAGTACTATGAAGTACTACAGTATGAGAGTACTAATACACGGTGAGAAGGCAGCTGAACTGTGTTTGTTCCTCCCAACAGTCCAGCAGTGACAGCTCAGTGCCTGCTAATGTGTTTGGGGTTGAACTGCACCACCTGGTGGAGAAAGAAGGATGTGCAGCTCCGATCCCTCTGCTGATCCAGAAGTGTGTAGCAGAGATCGAACGCAGAGGACTGAAGGTATAAATATTGACAGATGTTCATTATATTTACATGTTCAGCTTCAGGTAGGAATCAATAATACAGATCAATAACACTGCTGTGTGTGTGAGGTGGTGGGTCTGTACCGACTGTGTGGTTCTGCGGCGGTGAAGAAGGAGCTCAGGGATTGGTTTGAGAGGAACAGCTCCGCCGTGTGTCTCAGCGAGGACCTCTACCCCGACATCAACGTCATCACAGGTCGGTCAGGACACACCTGAGTGACTCACACCTGACTGTAGCTGCTGAGACTCCGTCCTGATGACTGTACCTGTGTGTTCTCAGGTATCCTTAAGGACTACCTGCGGGAGCTGCCGTCTCAGCTCATCACCAGGACTCTGTACGAGGTCGTCAGGGAGGCCATGACACTGAGACCTCCACCTGCACCACCTGCAGCCCCCGATCCTCTGCTGGCCCAGAGCACCGTGGAGCTGCTGTCCTGTCTGCCGCCTCCAGAGAGGGTAACTCCTGCAAATACAGTCCAATTAAATAACAACAGACATAAACTCTGGACCAGGTTTTCGTTCTGGAACGCAGAACTACACAACAGCCCGCTAGTAACAACTATATTTTAATAAGGTACTGCTGTTATTCTGTCATCACATTTTTGATGATTTTTATTGAAATGATGCAGCTGCTGTTCACAGTATGACCGGACACAGAACCATCAGACTGCAGGTTTTAAGAAGAGGCAACATATCAAACTGAATCCGGAAAAAATTAGGCTGATTCCAAAGCAACGGGAATAATTCATCAAGCGAACGAGCTCCGACTCGTTTGTATTGTAGGAAATGTGATGAAATAAAGATTTTTTAAAACTGTTGCGTTGTTGAGCGGTTGTTGGACATTACCAGTGCTTTGCATTGTGGGAGGATCTGATTTTGCCATGTTTCCTGAAAATCATAGTGCTGCTCCAGATCTTTGTAATGTCTTTGCTGTGCAACTCTGGGAAAAGACCAGAAAAATAAGCACATGGACGAAGTGTTTAATGTCCGTTTGAACCCAAACTATGTTTTTCCAAAACCTAACCAAATGCTTTTGTTGCTTTTTACTGAAAAGAAACAGGAAATCAAACGAGTGACAGTGCTGCATAGAAACTACTCCAGTTTAACTGGACAAACCTGCTGTCTGAAGCTGTTTCTGTTTGTTTTATGAACACCTCCTCTTGGCTACAGCTGCATATTTTCAATAAAATACATCAAAACTGTAACGACAGTTGCTGCAGTCTTGTGTGTGATTGTTCAGACTGACCAGCAGGTGAGCTGCCTGACCTCTACAGGTGTTTGTGCAGGCGAGTCTCCGCTTGTTGAAAACGTTGGAACCCATTTTCAGACAACACACATCTCATAAATCACATCTCTGTATTGAGTCAGTGTCGCCCCCCTGTGGATGGAGGGTTTACTTCCGTCTCCTCTCTGTCTTCAGGCCACCCTGTCTCTGCTGCTGGACCACCTCAGCCTGGTGGCGTCCTTCAGCTCGTCCAACCGGATGACGCATCAGAACCTCGCCGTCTGCTTCGGCCCGGTGCTCCTCACCCCGACGCAGGAGGCATGGAGGGCGGGAGGTGGAGGAGGAGGAGGAGGAGGGAGGGGAGGAAGAGGAGGAGCAAAGGGGCTGGGTCATGGTGAAGAGATCGCAAGTGCGGTGGATTTCAAACGACACATCGAGGCGCTGCACTATCTGCTGCAGCTGTGGCCAGGTGAGACAGGCGTTAACCACAAGCTCCACCCACTCTCACATTCTTGTGCTGCCATGGTAACTGCCTTACCTTT